>NC_088930.1:1740000-1880000 GCF_038396675.1 Hydra vulgaris | reverse complement strand
GCTCGAATGCCAAAAACTATTGCTGCTGCCGCACCACCAGGTTGGGGACTCAGTAAAAGTGACAGCGGCTGGATGACTGCTGAATGCTTTTATGAGTACTTCACAAATGTGTTAGTACCACATTTGAAATCTATTAATACACAATTACCTACATATATGTTCATGGACATCGCTTGCATCTGTCTAAAGAGCTCAGCATGTATTGCTCTTTGGAAAGAATTCATTTGATTTCGTTGTTTCTTAATGCTACACACATCTTGCAACCATTAGATGTGTCAGTTTTCGAACCAATGAAAAAAAATGGCAGAACATTTGTCGGAAGTTTAAATTGGATAACGATTTTAATGAAATTTGCAGAAAAAATGTACCAATGTTGTTGAATAATTTTGTTATGGATCCAAATATGAAAAAAAATATTATCAATGGATTTAGGTTGACAGGAATATTCCCATTTAATGCAAACAATGTTGGTTATAAAAAAGTAATTCAAAATGTTAAATTGAATTTCTTAATTGATAATAATGAAACGAATCTTTCAAGCCATAATAATGTGGGAAACATATTTGAAAACAACGTTGCACCTGAAGTATTGCTACAGTTTGAAAAAACTGGAAATAAAGAATGGGGAGGTAAAAATGACTTCAGAGAATTGTTTAATTTTTGGAAAAAACTTAAATTTAACAAGAGCTCCAAACAAACCATAAATTTAATAGAAGCCAACAATAATGTATTGAACAATGAAATCGATAAAGAATCGTATGTAGATATTAGCAGTATGCAAAACGAAATCGTATCTAGTAATGTTAGCGAATTTGGAAAAAGCGTAATAATTGATGAATCCAGTGAAAGTAAATCAGCAGCAGATCCACCAGATTCAAATAAACAAATAATAAAAGATGTAAACCCATTACACGACTTTCTTTTATGACCAAAACAACCAATCACAAAAAAAAGGCTGAAACAAGTTGAACAATCACCGAGCGTTGTAACTTCATCCAAATGGTTAGAGATTCAAATAACTAGAGAAAATGCAAAGGAAGAAGAAGATATCAAAAAAATTGAACGTAAAAATAAAGCTGCTGAAAAAAAGAATTGAAAGAAAAAAAGAAACAAGAAAAATCTAAAAGACAACAAGGTGTAACAAAATAAAATAAAAATAAAAGACAAAAAAAAAAAACAAATTTAAAAAAAAAATTTAAATAGAAAAAAAGTTTAAATTCAGAAAAAAGCTTTGGTGGATAATTTTAGAACCAATGTCTTTTTTGTTTTGTAATCATATTAAATTTATGTATTTGTTTCTTGATTTAAATAAATAAAACTAAAATTAAAATATACGATTTTTTTCATACACGGTAGGTGGAGAATCGATTACGGTAGGTGGTGCTTTATCACGGTAGGTGAAGAAACGTACTAGATCTTACAAAAAATTAAAAATAACATTAAAAAAATAACTTTACTCAAATTCAAATTATATGATTTAGTTAATAATTGAGTATAAAATATTAATTCGAAATCCCTAAATAAAAATCTGTTATGGTTTTGGAGTTAAGAAGTTTTGAAGTTAAAAGTTTTCTTAAAGTCGCGGTAGGTGGTGCCATGACCCTATATGGTAAAAAAGCGAGAAATTGCTTTTAAAGATTGTTTACTATAAAAAACATTTATTTAAATTATCAAAAGATATTGTTGAAAAGTGTATTTTTTACAATGAATATAAATGTTTTAAAAAAAATTTGTACAATTAATTTTATAAACAACAATGAAAACGATTTTTTAAAATAAACTTTTTAATGAATCCATAAATTTAATAGTCATAAACATAACAAAGTTTTTTTTTGTTATGCTATGTAAACTTTCAAATAAAATTTGTTTACACTAAGCTAAACGCTTTCAAATAAAGTTTTAAAACGCCATTAAATAAATTATCATAGAATATTAAAAAAAACTTTTATTTCAAAAGTATTTTTTTAATGATGAATGTAATATTTTCAAAACAATTTGAATTCTTAATTTAATAAATAATGACAACAATGAATGCGTTTCAATAATTTTTTTTTGTAAATACTTTTTGATAATTTAAATAAAGTTAGTTTTTTATTAAACGATAATTAGATTTTTTTTTTAAAAAGAGTTCGCCTGATATTATAAAAACATTAGAAAAGTTTTATTAGTTCGTAGAGTTGGTTTTAAAAAGTTAATAGCTGTTTTAGGAGAATTTAAAAAAAATCTTTTTATTTTTTTAAATGTTTAATTAAAATTATTTATATTATTATTACTTTTTATTTGTTTATGCATTTTTTTTTTTTGATTGATATATAAAAATATATAAATAAATAAAAAATAATCATATAATTATTTTTATTTTTATTATTTTATTTTTATTGTTTATTTTTTTTTTATTTTTATTATTTTAGACATTAAAAAAAAAAAGATTTAATTGCTTTTCTCCTAATATAAACAAAATCAGCTGGAAACTCGTTAAACCAACGACGAGTTATTCAACTTTAACGTAATTGCAAAACATAAATAAAAAAAGCCTATTCATCACGCAACTGTAAGCCGTGACTGGGGGCCTATTATTTTTACAGATTATCAGCAACTCAGCTATAAAATTATATTTTGGAGTCAAAATATGACTGTTAATGAGTTTAATTAGTTTATTTAGAAATATTTATATTAAAATGTAATAAAAAGTTATTATTTTAAATTAAAAAAAAACTTAAAAAAAAAGAAAATATTAGCATATATTTTAACAACAACAGATACAAATCATTCTTTTCTTAACAAATTTATGATAACTTTAAAACTTTTAATGCAGGTTCTTTATCAGATCTTGGTGTAATTTGTGCACAAAAATTGTTTAAAAATATATAAGCAAGTGTGTTACAATGTTTTTGATTAATTTCAAAATAGTAAAATTCAGAAACTAGCAAAAAGATGTCACTTAAAGACTTACAACAAACTTTATCTTTTATCAAGTGAAATAAGATAAAACAAAAAAAAACCATTGGCAAACATCGTCTGGCAGAATTTTAAGACCGCCACAATCTATAGACTTGAGGTACTCACTGAACTAAAATCAAAAGAATCTATGTCAATATTTAAAAATAACAACAGTGATGTGTGATTTAGATGCAATTTTTCTATAATTTGTTGAACATTTATAAAGTAGGCACCCCCGGAACCTTGTCTCAATTTCCTGAATTTTTTTTCTAAATGGTCACTTGTAAACATACCAAGAAGAACGTAATCATGACTTGTTGCTAATAAATATTGACATAGCTCGACAATACCATAGCAAGTATGGTGAATTGATTTTGCAGTATCATTAGATAACTGCTTCACTCTTTTGCCATTTTTACAACACATTTCAAGAGCGATATCACCAAACTGAAGTAGAGTATTAAGATGGCAATCATCAGGACTACAAATAGGTGCTTCTAGTGGATCATTGTGTCTTACATCAGCTCCACGACCTTTCACATTCAAAATTTTCTACCAGGTTATTACTTTATTTATAAATATTGCAGTATCCTAAGAATTTGAAATTATTTGAGAATAGGTCAGCAAGGCATGAGCCTAAGAAACTAGCTCATCAGTTTTGCAAATTTGATGTAATGTGTGTCAAGTACTAACTGATGGCAATTGAAAATCATTTCTTAGTTTATTGTATAAAGCACGAGATGTTGAAAAATATTCAAAACTACGTATAAATGTATCTGCTTTATTTTTTTTTCTTCCAATAAGCTTTGCAGATATAACTGATATTTGTTTGTGAATAATGTTTTTCTTATAATCTATTTCCATGACATTTAAAAACTGTAGTATTTCCACAAAATTTGAACAAGAATCAACAATATTTATACAATTTTTACAAAATCTTTTTATAAAACATGATATTGGAATTTGTTTTAGAATTTGAGGGGGATGGTTCGAATTTACATTAATATACAATAACTCGTCATTAGGTTTTTTGTAGGGCTTATAGAAACTTTCTGAGAGGTTAAATGTGACATCAAGAAAATTCACTATTTTTAAATTTATATTTATTTCAATTAGGAAGCCAATATTTTTAAAAATATTGGCTTCCTAATTGAATTGGCTTCCTAATTGGCAATTAGGAAAAATTCCTAATTGGCAATTAAAAAAATTGGCTTCCTAATTGGCAATTAGGAAGCCAATATTATTTCAATTAACAATAGGCTAAACCAAAACTCTTCTAATGAAAATATTTTTAACTCCTCTAAACGCGTTTATGAAGATGCCCTTAAAAGAAGTGGCTTTCAAAATTTCGAGCTAAAATTTGAAAAGAAAATTGCAAAAAAGCGTAATACAAATAGAAACATAATTTGGTTCAACCCCCCGTACAGCAAAAATGTTTCAACAAATATAGGTAAAATTTTTCTAAAATTAGTAGACAAATATTTTCCTCCCTCTAATAAATTACATAAGATTTTTAACAGAAATACCATTAAAGTAAGTTATAGTTGTACAAAAAATTTAGAAAGAATTATAAAAGGCCACAACTACGCGTTAACTAATAAAAATGAACATATAAAAGAAAAAAACACTGATTATTGTAATTGTAAACAAAAAATAGATTGCCCTCTAAATGGAAAATGCCTTTCGAAAAATGTAATTTACAAGTGCATTGTTTCCTCACAAAACAACCCTGATAAACAATATATTGGCTTAACCGAGGGGGAATGGAAAAAACGTTATGCCAACCACAAACAATCGTTTAAACACAAAAAATATTCAAAAGAGACTATGCTGTCAAAATATATTTGGGATTTAAAAGAAAAAAATAAAAATTTTAATTTACAATGGTCTATTCTAAAATCGGCCCCTGCCTATAATAACATTTCCAAAAAATGTATGCTATGTTTGCAAGAAAAATTTGAAATAATTACTCATTTAAATCAAGAAAATTTATTAAATAAAAAATCTGAATTAATTTCTAAATGTAGGCACGAAAATAAATACCTCTTAAAAAATTATAAAAACAAATGACCAAATTAAACTATCCCCATTCCAAAGAAAATTATTTCATAATTACTTTCTGTAACTTCCCGTTAACAAAAAAAATATAGTAATTCAAAAATTTTTATAATAATTTATAACTTCCTGTAAAATATTTTTTTCTATAAATTGAATTTTTTTTGAGATTTAGTAACTCTTCCTGATGATACAGCAATGGTGAAACTTCAAGTCGAAGATAAAATTTAGATAAGTGTTTTTTACTAATTATATATATATATATATATATATATATATATATATATATATATATATATATATATATATATATATATATATATATATATATATATATATATATATATATATATATAACTCCTAACACTCTAAGGAGTTAACAAGTAAGTAAAAATACAGTGTTTTAAAATTATTTACAAAAATTTATAATTTAAAAAACATTAATACAAAGTTATTGGAAATATAAAAGAATAAACAAGATTAATTTGAAAAAGTTAAAAATTCTCTGGCAATTTTTTTAATGTGAGCTTTTCATCTTCACAATTTTTAGAATATTAAAAAAGGCCCCTAGTCACGGCTTACGGTTGCGCAATGAATAGGCCTTCAGTATAGAGCGCCATGGGTTTTTCAGATTTATATTAGTTGATTTTTTTAGAGCTATAGGTTTTAATTTTTTTTTTTAATTTCTCTTTTGTTAAGATTTCTTTTTTTTTTATATAGCTTAGCCTGTTTAAATTTTTTTTTCCTTTGCAACGCTTTTTTAATTATCTAAAAAGCTGTGGTCAAGCTTTCAAAAAAAACAATTACATGCGTGGTCAAGATTGTAGTGCGATCGCATGCCTTTCCTGTCCACAACTGATATATATATATATATATATATATATATATATATATATATATATATATATATATATATATATATATATATATATATATATATATATATATATATATATATATATATATATATATATAACTCCTAACACTCTAAGGAGTTAACAAGTAAGTAAAAATACAGTGTTTTAAAATTATTTACAAAAATTTATAATTTAAAAAACATTAATACAAAGTTATTGGAAATATAAAAGAATAAACAAGATTAATTTGAAAAAGTTAAAAATTCTCTGGCAATTTTTTTAATGTGAGCTTTTCATCTTCACAATTTTTAGAATATTAAAAAAGGCCCCTAGTCACGGCTTACGGTTGCGCAATGAACAGGCCTTCAGTATAGAGCGCCATGGGTTTTTCAGATTTATATTAGTTGATTTTTTTAGAGCTATAGGTTTTAATTTTTTTTTTTAATTTCTCTTTTGTTAAGATTTCTTTTTTTTTTATATAGCTTAGCCTGTTTAAATTTTTTTTTCCTTTGCAACGCTTTTTTAATTATCTAAAAAGCTGTGGTCAAGCTTTCAAAAAAAACAATTGTATGCGTGGTCAAGATTGTAGTGCGATCGCATGCCTTTCCTGTCCACAACTGATATATATATATATATATATATATATATATATATATATATATATATATATATATATATATATATATATATATAATACATGCATGCATATATATGCATAAATATCTATAAGCCATATAAAAAGCCATGGCATACATATTGCCATATATAAACATATAAACATATAAATATATATATATATATATATATATATATATATATATATATATATATATATATATATATATATATATATATATATACATATATTTACATATATAACTTTTATTTTCCATGGAAACTATTGTTATGTTCAACTGTTCTACATATATTGGTGCCAGTATTATTTATCTGTGACAGCTTTAATAGCCAGTGTTCAATGGCTTTTATTGGATTGTATGCTTCCATTTCCAGAAAATAAATTTTGATGCGCAATTGCATTATCAAGAACTTGTTACTGACTTGTGTTCTTAGAATTGATTTAACATTTTTCATTGCGCTAAAGCATCTAACCCGGTCTGCTGAACTTAAGCTATGGCAAAACAAAAAATCATTAAGAGACAAAAGTTTAGTTAATCTATCTGGTTTGAAATGATTTTGAGCTTGCACTTTTCCAAGTGATTTTTTCTTGTTTTCAGCCATGAAAAAGTCACTATTTGTCTATTCAAATGTGTTAAGCAACTTTTCTATTTCCGCAAACATATCTGGTACAATTGAGCATTGTTCAAAACATATTTCCTCATGGATGTCACAATACAAATTCAAGCTTTGTACTTTATCGCTTCACGCAAATTTACAATCCCATATATCGAACGCTTCTTTTATTTAAAACATGAGTCTGAATTTTCTTTGAATCCTTCTAAGTTGCAAATGGCATGCTTGAGCGAAAAATTTACTTCATGCATTAAAACATTTTTTTTTATTTGTTCCCTTTAACTTAAAACATAAACAATATTATTATTGGTATATTGTGAATATTTTATTAATTTAACTGTTTCTTAAATTTATTAGTAAACAATTTATTATTTATTACAATAAGTTATTAATTTAAAAAATACTTGTATATTTTTATTAAATACGTATGTAACTATATACATAATATGTGTGATTAAATATTTCAACTTAGTAATTAATTTAATATCTAATTTAAAACTATTTGTGAAGTATGGGGTTTAAAACGGCTAAATATAGTTTAAAAAAAATAATACTGAAAAAGTCTAAGCAACAGAGAAAAGTTATGTATTTTTTCAAAATACAAATATGTATTTTTATTTTTTATTTTGAAACATTAAATGTTTAGTAAATATTAATTTAAAAAAGGCTATTGAAGTATAACTTTGAAAAAATAATGCTGAAAAAACTAAAGAAAGCAACAAAATAAGATAATAAAACTCAAATTAATTTGTTCTTTCGAAGTAAATTTTGACATAAGACTTTTCAATGTGAGAGCGCAACAAAATAATTTTAACAAAGTTTTTGTTTATTGTAAACATTTTACTTCAATTATTAAATATTAAATGTTTATATTTCTAAAACGTTTAATAACAATAATAATTGTTTATATTACAATAACCATACATATTTCTTAATAATATATATATATACTATTTTATTTATTTATTTATATAGCTTATAACTTTTGTTTGTGATGAATTAAACCTAATACCTCTGAAAATTTTTATCGCTTTACACACATTAAGAACCAAATCATCATGAAGATCACCATAAACATAAAGTGCTATATAATTTTTTTTGTTGTGAAGAATGCCTTTGAGGCCTTTCTGTGCTGCACTATAGTCGCTTTTCAAGCTAATACTGTTTCAACTATGAATATGTGTCTTAAGACCATTCTGAAGATTCTCTAACACATTAAAGATATACGCAATAAAAATAATTAATACTACACTAAAAATATTAAGTAAAAATACATCAAGGTATTATCAATACTTATATCAATATCAATGCCTAATTCTAAAAATACATTTTTCACCATTAGCTTTGCATGCTATAACCTGCAGATATAACAGTAGAATTTCAATAAAAGATGAAGAGTTGCTTGCAAAATAGTTGCAGAATTTAGAGTTTCATTGGCATGATGGTTGCATCATTTATTCCCTAATGATAAGGTAAGTGAGAAAATTGTTGCACTAATTTTTAGAACATTCGTGCCATCAGTAGTTATGCCTACCATAACAGGCACTGTATTTTCCGCATGTACTATTAGTTAATTATTGTAGTTGTCCAGTTCTTTTTCACTTAGGAAACCTTTAAAATTGTATTCATCATTATCATTGTCACGATCTATAGGTTGGACATTTTATCTTCTATATGTACTAATTCCTTGCTTTCAGATTCATCTTCTAGATCTTCTACAGTGGGTGTTATTCCTAGACGCTTCTGCAGAGGATCCCATTTTATTTTGGTTTTTAAAAATTTTAATATTAATATTTAATAAGTTTTAATTATCAGGCGCATTGTGTTAGGTCAAGTTACACTGTCTATTGTTGGAAATCTGGTTTAGATAATTCCATTAATAGAATAACGAAGGTTATTTAAATAACCATTTGCTCCAATCTATAGGCATCAGTAGACTTCAGCCTGCAATAATGCTAAAAAATTTAACAGTGGAGAATTACATTCTGAATTTGTTTTATAAAAGATTTGATATTACCATTCAAAAATCTACTCCTTGTCTATTGTGATATGTTTTTCCGATATTCAACACATATGTGTTTCGAAACCAAAAGTTGCAAATGTACTTTTTGAGCTTCTGACAAAGTTGTTATGACCTGTTGAGCTTTGCTCAACTTCTTAATTTTTTTCTTTTTCTGTGCTTTTTTGTCGATCCGTCGTGAAGGTGTGCTGTGTATTTGTGGGTTTGCAATGATTAGTGACACTCTCGATTCAGCACCAAATATAATTGGAAATTGTTTGATCTCATCACATGCTTTCCTACATTGACTATCATCACTGCTTGCATTGGCCATACTAACAGGTTTGAGTTTTCTTTTTAGTGTGGTGAAAAAGTCAAATGTTATAATAATAAGTAAATGAAACCATTATAAATGATAATATAAAAATTAATCTTATAATAATAACTACAAATTACATGATGAAAAATGAAAATAATCAATGCAACCTACATGAAGTTCTTTAACTTATTTGTAAACTCAATAATCAACTTAGTATAATTTTGAATATACTATAAAAACCCATTATAGTTATATCATTTTTTATTAGAACCTTGTTGTTTCAACAAATGCATGAAACACATGTATTGAGTTACGCCCTGATTACTAAGTTTTTTTTAGTTGTGCATACTTGTCTAAAAAAGGTAGTGAAAAAGTCTATATACGATTTATTAGTATCGAAAATATTGATCACTTCACCTTTTACAAATAACTTTTAAGTAGTCATACTTAAATTCTTCACTATTATGTTTTTAGAAATTTTAACAGATATTGCTTTTACGAGTATTAATTTAAAAAAAAACATGGATATATTAGTAACTTAAAAACAGTAAAATTTCTAGAGGAAAAAAAGTCATTCAAAAAAAGTGTTTCAGAGTCTAAGAATTGAGAGAGAATTTTAACCACAGCAAAGCAGAGAATTTTAACCACAGCAAAGCAGAGAGAGGAGTAAGTAAAGTAAAAAAAAAAGATTTAATCACAGCAAAGTAAACATCTAGATGTTCAACAACATTAATAAAACAAATGGAAAAAGAGAAAATTGTATTTATCATAAAAATTATATATTGTAATTATAATAACTGTAATAATTTTATATGTTTAAAATTGATTGGGTTTTAAAACTTCAAACTAAATCATCAATGTTGTTGTTATACAAGAAAGTTGAGTTAATTAAAGATATAATATTCTCAAAAGCTAGGAAAGTGTGCAAGTTCATTAAGGAGTTCAATGAGATGTATTTTATTGGTAATTAATGCTTGAAGATGCAGTTCATTACTATTATTATTTTTATTATTATTAATATAAATATTATTTTTATTATTATTACCAATTCTATTTTAACCATTGTCATTAGGTGTTTACTTATTGTTAGTAGTTTATTCTATTTGTAAACAACCTTGAAATGTAATACCAAATATTTCAGAAAATATATTGATTGATTGAATATCCAATATAAAGCTAAATAAAAAGATACTAATGCAGTATTTTTCTCGTTAGTTAAGAATATTATAACCGTTATATGTAAAAGTAAAAACATTGACAAAATCTTAACTAAAACATTTTTTAAAAGTCTTTTAAACATTTTTTGTACATATTACATAGTACATATTAACCCTTACCTGGACGTTTTTCACCCACATTAGTGTGTTAAGATTTTATCATATTTTTTTACAATAATTTAAGCCATTCACTCCACCTTAATTACAGTACTGTTATAGAATCTAATAAAATACAATAATATAATATATTAAAAAATAATAAAACATGATATATTAAATCATAAATTGATATAATAAATTAAATAATTTTAAGGAATTTTAACAAAAAAAAAAGTAATAATAGATTAGAACCACATCAAACTTGTAAAACTCAATTTTGATAACACGAGCTGTAAATTTTAAGAGTCACAAAATTTTGCTGAGGTCACATAGGGCTGTGTTGAGAGTCACATAGAGCTGTGTTGAGAGTCACAAAATTGTAATTTTGCTGAGGTCACAGACCTGAAGTTTGTGTTTTTCAGATTTATTTTACTTTAGTAACAAAACATTGGTTTTAGACTTAATATTTAGTTACTAAAATAAAAACTGATCTGAAAAACAAACTTCAGATGTGACCTCAGCAAAATGCAATATTATTCATCAATATGATAAATAACACAATTTATTAATCTTATAACTATGAAAATAACTATGAAAACAGGTAAAATGATGTTCTTCAAGTTATCAAGATTTTTTCAATTTTAATTGAAATACTTTATTAAAAACAAACAAATATTTAAAATTGAACAACAAAAAAATACCTATCTGCACAAAGGTTAAACATCGAATCCAATCTTCATGTCCTTTCAAGCTGAGAACTTTTATTAAATTATTCTAAATTTTATAAAAATAAACAGATCATCCTTAGTCCTTACAATAATCATGATGATCATCATCATCATAATCATGATCATGATGATCATCATCATCATAATCATTATCATTATCATCATCATCATCATCATAACCATTGTCATCATCATCATCATCATCATCATATTCATCATTGTCAACATCATCATCATCATCATCATCATCATCATCATCATCATCATCATCATCATCATCATCATCGTCATCATCATCATCATCATCATCATCATCATCATCATCATCATCATCATCATCATCATCATCATCATCATCATCATCATCATCATTATCACCATCACCATCACCAACACCACCACCACCAACACCACCATTAACATCATTAACATCATTAAAACCATGATCATCATCATCCTTATCATTGTCATCATCACTATCATCACCACCGTCATTACCATCATCATAAAAAAGTTCATAAAAAAACCTGATCAACAGCATTTGTAAATAAACTAATAGATGTATCATCACAGCCACATGCCAGTAGTATACCTAAAAAGGATGTTGGATTTTTAAACCTTAAATACCTAAAAAGTATAAGGTAAAAAAATTTTTAATTTTGATTTAAAAATACTTCATTCTTAGTTTTAAAAAAAAGCAAACAGAAATACTTGTAAATATAAATAAAAAAAAATAAAAATCAGTTTATGTTTCAAAAAAAGTACTGTTGCATCAAAATAGAATTCTATAGTTAAATCTGTTATGACAAAAAAATTTACAATGACAACAAAATTTACTAAAATCATTTTTAGCAAATTTTGTTTATGTTTTAGTAAATGCCATGATTTTAGTAAACTTTGTTTGACAACAAAATAAATCATTTACTAAAATCGTGGCAGTTCTGAATTTAAGTTCTGATATTATATCAGTTTTGATATTAAGCTGTATTTGAAATGCAAAAAAATTACAAATCAAATAAGTAAATCACACAGTTATCACTCAGTGTTTGTAACTTAATTGTTAGCTGAATCAAAATACACAATTATACAAAAAATTTGAACAAGGGAGTAACAATATGATGAATTAAAATGTTTTGAATAGCACTTATCCTTATCTTTAATTGGTATTTAAACTGTCTGATTTGGATGTATATCAACAAATTAGCCTGTTTCTCTATAATGTCAGAAAGAGATTAGATTGGAACCTAGAACTTGCCTTTGTCAATGACACAATTATTTCTTTTAAACCTAACTTTTTAGATAAAATATAAGATTTAGCTGAGAATAATGGACCTTAGCATTAGACAATATCTTTTTGCATAAATTATTTGCAATAATAAAAAACGTTTTTTTCTCAAAAATGTTATTTTTATAAAAAAAAAAGTTACAACTAAAGTAGCTAAAAAATTGATAGATTCAACTTTCTCAAAATTTCAAGTACAGAAAGCTAGATTCAATGTATTAAAAATAATACATTCACAGATGAAAAAATAAAAAAAGTTAATAACTTTTATAAAACGCTATTCTAGCTTGTTTTTCTCGAATTGTAAATGATGTTTTGGATGCTTGGTTTAACATATTAAACCACACCTCAAAGTATTTTGGATGCTTTAGAATACATAGTGATAAAGTATTGAGAATTGCATAATATCAGTTAATGCATCAAATATTTTGTAACTCAATGAAAAAACTCATCACTTTTAAGGTATTTTTTACTTTACCTTTTTCTAATGAAAAGGTTGAGCAACTAATTTTCACTAATGAATAAAGTGAAAACAAACATATGAAACTCTCTAAAAAATAATATTTACAAAACTTTTTAAAGTAAATTTAGAAAAATTTCGGTGATTTGAATATTGAATTATAAATGAGTGGTGGAGTGCAAAGGCCCACACAATCACCAAAAAAGTTACATAACAAGCGTGAAAAAACCTGTTTTACATTTGAAGAACTTTTTTTCAAATTATATAATAAATAGGGCAAAATTATTTTTTCTTATAAATGAAGAAGGAAATTTTTTTCTTCCAATCATCAATTACTTGATTGAATCCTTATAAAATATTTTATAATAATATGTAATCACTCTTTTGTGTCATGTATTACAACTCTGCAAGTAAAATGTAAAAGTACAAATTGTATAGCTAATAATTTTATATTTAAATTTTATGGTTAAAAACTTTTACTTAAAAATATCTTTACATACTAATTTAAAAATTAAAATTAGGATGTACAGAGGGCAAGAGTTTGCCTAAGCCACTCTGCCAGGCTTTAAGGCTGTACTTTTGCATCATGGTTTTTTTTTGTTAATCAAAAAATACAAAATTATAGCCATAGAAGGGAAATAATGCAGGAAGCTGTTGCATATATACATTTATATTTTGAGTTACTAATTAGTAACTCAACATTACAACAAGTTACTGATAAGTAACTAAACATTACAACAAAGTTACTGATAAGTAACTAAGCATTACAACAAAGTTACTAATAAATAACTAAACATTACAATCAAGTTAAAAGTTAGTGATTAGTAAATAAAGATAATATGAAGGTACTGATAGGTAACTAAACATTACAATGAAGTTAGAAGTTATTGGTTAGTAATTAAACATTACAATGAAATTAAAGAAGCTGTTTTAAACTTTAAAAATATTTTTGAAGCTTTTTCAAAATTTGAATTTCTATAAATTTAAAATTGAAATTTTCGTATATGTATTTCAAAAATACATCCTGATTATTTGTAAACTTATTATCCATAACTTGGGGTTTTTTTAACCAGTAAACCTTGACCAGCAAGAACTTATTTTGGGAGGTCAAAATTTTAGTTTTGTATGAGATTGTTTATTTTAGTGTTGTATGAGATTTTTAATCCTGGTTTTTTTTTATCTTGTAAAAATTTTGTAAAAATTGCAAATGAGATTTTTATCACAGAACAGAAAAAAAGATTTATCTCCCTATATTTTATTCTCAATTTATCGTTAATGGTTTTTTCATTGAGTTTATATGTAAATAAAACATGCATGCTAGATTTGAAAATATTTTTTTATTTAAAATCAAAAATGTATTAACAAGTTTTGAATAAAGGGGATAAAGCAAATTTCAGAAGACAAACTGTTATTATTAAATACTACAAAAAATTAAAGAGTAAAAATATTTTGTTGTATTAGTGGATTTCAGTAAATGATGAAACTGGTTGTATTAGTGGACTATTTCAGTAAATGGCAGAAGCAGAAGCAAATACTAATGAAACTGGTTGTGCTCTTTTTTTTCTATAAACAGATATGTTGACATGGTTGTTTGAAATTGCTGTGAGTTTGTAAATAAAACTTCTAAAGAGCTTTACTCAAAAACAGGAGCAATTTTAAGAATAGAAGTAGATATCATATTGGAGCCAATGGATTAGTAGAGGGGCAGAATCAAACAAATAAATATACATTAGTAAAGCTGGATGAGGTTGCTCTGGAATGGCCATATATTATTGATAGTGCTTTGTTTTCATTGAGAGTTAGAAAACACAAGTTTTCACTGGTTTACGAAGGGAAGCAGTTCTTCCTGTTGATTTAATGATAATGATGCTCTTAGTAATGATGATTCTTACAAAAAAAATGGAGTGTTGAAAACATAAAGAATCTTTTATACTTTTTTAACTCTGCTTTAAAATTTTCATATCAGATTTTTACTGGTGAAAAAATTTGGGGAGTAAAATTCTAATACCACACAAGAAAGTTGTTCACTATTGACCATCATTCACAATTTTTAGATATAAAAAGTGACTTATTAGCCAACTACAAGCATTATAAAATTTATTTTGTAGCAACCACTTTGATGATGCAGTGTATTATTATAATAACATACTATGCAAAAGCTTCAATTTCATTTCATTCAAACTCATTGATTTACAAAACCTACCTCTAATAATTTACAAATTAAGCAAAACTAATAAAATCTAATCATTAAAAAAACATACACAAACAGAGATACAACTTTATAGAAAAGGATATTTTTATTTTATTATTAAGAATATTTTAGTTATTGTAATGCTATTTTTTTAATTTTTAAATACCAATATCATTTTTGGATTAAATACCAATATCATTTTTGGAGGTTTTTACATTCAATTAAGCTGACATATTTGCTGCCAAAAATATTTTTCTCTTATTTCTCCTTTTGAGAGCCAATTCTTAAAACAAGTAAGGTTTTATAGACATTTCATAAATAACAACCTATTTTATTATTTTTTACAATAAATACAAAAATTTATTTAACAACAATAATTTTTTGAAACTTTTAATGAAATTTAGCTTCTTTTGAATTCCAACATAATAAACTTTGGGAGACAATTATTTTTGGTAATATATGGCACCCACCATGTTGGGTATAATGATGCATGACTTCTTTTAATGTTGTAAACTAAAACTGTTTTAGGTCAGTATCAGGTTAGCACAAAGTGTAGAAACAGGGTTCTACAGATCAACAAACATTTTTGCATAAAATTGAGAGAAAAACAAACACCAGGTTTGCTGACATTTCTTTTAAACTTTGAAATTCACCTAAAATTTTGAAAAATGAACACAGGATTTTACTATTTTATTAGAACTTTAAAATAAAACATTTTGCTGATTATATTTTAAACATTTTTTTAAATCGTTTTTTTCTGATTTTATTTTAATCGCTTTTATTTAATATATACTTTTTACATATTAAATAAATGGATTGTATTTAAAGTTTAAAAAGAGCATTTGTTTTATTGTTGTTGTTTTTTATTAATTTGCTCAGAATTTAAATAAAACGTTTCTTTTGTCATTTTTATTTTAAATATTTTACTTTCGGCATGCTTTGAAATATTAAAAAGTTTAAAAGTTTCAAAAATTTGCAGAAAAAAATTAAGCTAAACTAAACATAAAAGAAAAAAAAAAAAAACAATTAACTAAAAAGAAAATAAAAAAAACTGATAAACTAAAATTCTCAAATAATAAAAATAAAACTTTACTAAAATAAAACTCGAAGAGGATATTATTTTATGCCTGTGAGCATTTTTTTAAACCCTATATATGCTCAGAATAGGCAGAAATATGAGCAATCTGATTCACTGATTTTAAAAGAGAGGCACGCGCACATTTGTTGAAAAATATAACTAAAATTAAAACAAGCAGATTTTCGAAATAAATAACCAAGTAATATAAAGTTTATCAATATAAGTCTTGTGCTATTATCAACACAGGAAATTCATTTTATCAAAATCTATTTGTACAAAAGAATTTTCACTCATAAAAGGTTTTAAATTTTAATAAAGTTTATCTTGGTGATTTTATCTGTTGTTAATTTAAAGAAATGGAAAAAAATGTGTGTTAAAGTAAACTTAAAAAGATTTATGTGTTTCTCATAAAATAAAATTTTGGTCTTGAAGCATACTCTTTGGTCTTGAAGCATACTCTTTGGTCTTGAAGCATACTCTTTGGTCTTGAAACATACTTAATACAAAGATAATATGCAGATGATTTTTAAAATTTATACTGATTGCAAAACTAGCTTACATGTTCCATTTGAATATATGAACTCTAAGGAGATTTTGTTTTCATATTTTATTTTAACCTTAATTTAGAGAAGACTGGTGTATTTTGTATTACATAACTCTAATAAAACATCATCCTTAAACCATTAAACGTTTTGTGATTTAGAAAAAGTTTAGTAGACAACATCTACTTATATAAAAAAGATGACAATTTTTTTATTTCAATTCACCTTCCCAAGGCCGAGAAGGCCACTGCAGACAAGGAGGCTACTTAATTGTGGTTATAACCCTCTCTTAACTCTATAACTCTGAAACACAAACCTTGATGAACAAGGCCACTGCGCTGAGAAACAAGTTAAGCACGGTTCTACCAGGGACGTGGTGAGGATCAAACTCGGAACCACTTGGTTATGAAGCGAGTGCTCTACCACTACCACTACCACGTTAAATTGGATATTAATACTCCATTTAAAAACTTAACAAAAGAAATGAAATTTATATGTTAATCTACTAAACAGTAATTTTTTTACATATAAACACTGACATTACAAGCAAGAAAAAATATTAAAGCCAAAAAGTTAACCAAATAAAGTTGGATTATGGCATCAAAAAATTTTTGCATTGTAATAATTGAAAAAAATTGATTTAAAAAAACCAAATTAATTGGTAAAGATTAAAACGAATTAATGGAATAAGAGTAATGAAGAAAATGCAATAAAACTTTTAGAAAAAAAAACATAGACTCAGTTGTCATATGTTTTTGTTTAACCTAAATCGACTTTTATTAGGTTGTAGCCTTGATGGGTTAGTTAATAATAAAAAGTTATATTTATTGTAATAAAATTAAAAATCCATAAAAGCTCAAAAAAAAACATGATTTTATACCAAAAAAACATTGTTTTAGACTTTTTTTTTTTTATTTTCCAGAATTTCACAAGTATTTAATGTAAAACAATGTTATATAATTAGATAATAAGTACAAAGTTTATCAAAGTTTGTTCTTTTATTTACTTTTTTTCCAATTATAGAATACAATAACCAGTATTTTGTTCAATTTAACAGCTATATCTAATAAACATGTGTTTTGTATGTATAAACTCTTGAGATAGCACATTCAACGTGAATTTGTGTGCATATTTTCTTTTTTCTACCTCTGAAACCATAATTCTCCATTAAGGTGTGGTACGTTAAGAGTTATTCCATTAGGTAATTAATATACTATATCTGTGGCATACAAAAAACTTAACCAAATGAAGGTAAACTATGGCATCTATTGAAATAAAAAGAACTTCATCAAAACAAAATTTTACATTTGAAGAAGTAAGTTTTCGATAAAAATTTATCGATATTATTTCAAAATAAAATCTGACACAACTTTATTTTAATATTGTTATCCAAGAGATATCCCCAGAAATTCAAAAAAAGCACACGTTATTTTATTGGTTGTACCAAAAGTTACATAATGAAACTACTCATAAAATTTGGAAATACGAAATACATTTTATTTTAGTTTTTTTAATTTTTCAAGAGTTTTTTTTTTCTGAGTATTTAATGTAAAATGAATTTAAATGACAGCACAATAAATAAAAAAATTTATCAAAGTTTATTGCTTTATTTAATATTAATTACAATCAGTTGCTATTAGAAGGTAAACATATTTTTACTAATTATAAAATACAATTACCAATATTTTGTTCAGGTTAACAGCTATATACCAACAAACATGTGTTTATAAGTATTGATTTTTGAAATTGAAATAAACAACATGTTTTTTTATGTTTGCAATTTTTCTTGTTTCTACCTCTTTACTCTTAGTTCTCCATAAAGTGTGGAATGTTAATAGTTTTTTCTTTTTGTAATTAATTTACTGTACCAAACGAAATCTGCAGACATCAGGTCATGGACTTTTTATTATAGTTTATTATGCTACAATGTTTTGTAACCTTTTATTACAGTAGAACACCAAGGTTAATTTAAATCAGCGTTAGTTTACATTTGGTTTTAATTTTTTTAATCTCTTGCTTACAAGCGCTTTTAATTCAAGAATGTTGCAAATTACCTGGGCTAGCTATAATAACCAATAAGCAATATTCTTTAACTTAAAAACTTTTAGTAATGTATATAATTTATATATGGGAGTAATTAGGAAAACGTTCTAAAAAGCAATTAGGTAATTTTTTTAAATATTTTTTTAGGTAAATGATAAGAATAATGGTAACTTGATATATAAAAATCATACCAAGTTATTATTATTCTATCGATATTATATTCTATCGATATGTAGAAACTGTTTTCAAAAATCTATTGTATGAGAATCACAGCATAGTCAAGTTTCATTATCTGTTTTATAGTTTGTTACAATTGTTGTCTTTTTTATAAGTTATAAAACTGTAAGGAAAATAAATTTTTTAAATCTTAATTTTAAAAATATTATGTTGAAAATCACGGAAATTTTGAATTCTGAAGTTTAAAATAGTACAATAATATACACAATTTGATAGGAAAATCATAATTTTTTTGTTATTATAATTTGATTTTTTATGCGATTATTCAATTTCACTTTTAAAAATCAATGCGCTTTGACATGCTTTGATTTTACCAAACACGTACTTATGCCCCTCTTTCAAAATCAGCAAATCAGATTGCAAATTTCTCTGCCTTTTCTGAGCCTGTATAGGGTTTCAAAATATGCTTCCGATAACAGCCTGATATATATGCTCAATTCTTAATTTATCATAAAATAAATTACCTCTATGCTACAAAATGAATTACCATTTGTTTCTGGAATTGTTACTATGGAGACGGCTAATGCAAATCCATTACCAAATGTCAATGTTTGCATAAGTACAAACTCTAAAGATAAAAAAGTGATATAATAATTTCTTCAAAAGATTCATTCGTCAACCTCCTTCATTCAATTATTCATCATGGTTTAGAAGTTATTTAAATCATATTTTTGAAATCTTTAAAAAACTTTAGAAAACATACTTGAAAAAGTCTGTGCTTTAGAGTTATAGGATTTAAATGGACTGAGATAAACAATTAATATTAATAATAATAATAATAATAATAATAATAATAATAATAATAATAAGTTGCCTTCTTGACTTTTTTGCTCCTTTTCCAAACATCTTGAAACATTTTCTGTACAACTATTTTTCCCATTAAAATAATATGTTTTTAAAATAAGGTAGATCTACTAATGTAATAATCCAAAATGCAACTTAAATGCCAAATAATTTCATCATTATAACATTTAATATTACTAAAAATAAACTATGGTAAAGATTTTAAAATCTCTAAACCTTCAACTGTTGTCCTTTCATTATTTCAATATATGGTATTATACATATTATTATTATTTTTTGAACAGCAACTGGAAAGCATCTTTGTTGAATAAATATATACTATATCTTATCTATCTTAAGAGCATAGTTTTAAATTTTTTTAAATAAATAATAATTTTTTTTTCTTTTTCTAAAGATAAATTTACTAGTAGAACAATTTAAATATTTATATCATTTTGAAAATATTTTGACAGCATAAAAAAGTTTAGTCATCCTAATTGGGAAAAATGGCGTTGGCAATTTTATGCCAATCTAAAACTATTAGAGATCGGCAAAAAAAATATTGACAAAAAGTTTTTGTCATAAAATATAGAAACGAGGTTAATTTTTTGCTGACCTCAAACATCCAAGGGGTGAAGGTCAGATAAAAGCTTGAGATTTTAAATCAAGATTCTCATTGACTCCAAGGTATTTGTGGCTGTGCCTATTTTAAGTACAAGAGAAAGGTATAGCTTGAATTTCGGAGCACCTGGGATTAATTCTAATGATATATATATATATATATTTAATCTTTATTTTGTTCTTAACATCTGTTCAATATATCTTTTAAACTTTTTTATTATATTTTCTTCTTCTCTTCCTAATTTTTCGTAATTTCTCTAGGACTTAACAGCTTAGTCTAGTCCTTTGATGCGTATTTTTTGCATTTTTGAAAATAGATATTGATTAACTAAAAGATGCTTTTAGATGTTTTTAAACACAAAATAAATCATTTACCTTTATCTTTTTCTTGACTCCAAATATTCACTGAAGAATCTGATGAACTGCTAACTAGAATTTGTTGGCCATTTTTTAAGCAACATGAACAAACAGAACAAACTGCATCAGTGTGACCGAGTAAAGTCTAAGAAAATATTTTTATTTGATTAAAAATCTTGTATTTTACTATTTCATTTAAAGTTAAGAAAATATATTGAAAAATTAATTTATTTAAATATTATATTTTAATATATACCCAGCAACCTATGAAATTATCAAATATTTGTATCTAAAAGTTGTAATGCAATATAATTTAATAGAATTGCAACATCACAAGGTGTTGCACCAAAAGTGTAACAGAACCAAAACATGTAATCAAAAACATGTAATTTAAATTAAATAGTTGAATAGCAATATATAAATTCAATGTTACCTGCTTTATTTTATTTTTTCTCCATACAATTAATGATTTATCAGAAGATCCAGAAACTATTTCTAAACAATTTTCAGAGACTTTAAATTAAAGATTATATATTGTTTTTCGTCATCTTAGTGGTTATTTGGTTGAAAGGGGAACCAGATCATGTTTATAGTATATATAATTGTTGTTTTTAATAAAATAAAAATATATTGTAATAAATAATATATAATAAAAATATAAAATATTTTACAATATATATTTCATATATATTTTTATAATACAATACAAATATAATTATTGTATTTTGCAAAAAAATCCTCTTTTATAGTGTCATATTTGAGAAAGAAAAAATAGGAAATCTGCTTAAACCATAAAAGTGTGGAGTCATAGACAATAAACTTAAAAAAAAAATGAAAACCATGAACATAAAACTTAAAAAAGAAAAAAAAAGAAAGAAATAGATTTAGCCAACAAATCAACTTAACTGCTTCAAAATCAACTTAACTGCTGTAAAAATACAATTCAAATATATATAAATAAATATATAAAATAACATAACTAACATCAAAAACTTGTTTTGTAATGTTAACAGTAAAAATAAGTTAATTTTTAACATAACTTGTTTCTTTTTTAAAACAAATTCACTTGCAAGCTGCAAGCAACAAGGCTGCAAGTAACAACTATTTCAGTTACTACGTAAACAAAGTTAAAGTGCAAGAAAATGGTTCAAAAGATGTAAATTGTGTAAGATGTAAAATGGTAAGATGTAAAGATGTAAAATGGTAAGATGTAAAGATGTAAAATGGTAAGATGTAAAGATGTAATATGAAATAGATGTAAACATAATAATAGACATAATAGTATATGTAATAGACATAAAAAGATGTAAAGATGTAAAATGTGTAAAGAAAAACACATAATTTAACTGCTGTAAAATTTAACTGCTGTAAAAATACAATTCAAATATATATAAACAAATATATAAAATAACATAATTAACATCTTGTTTTGTAATGTTACCAGTAAAAATAAGTTTATTTTTAATATAACTTGTTGCTTTTTTAAAACAAATTCACTTGCAAGCTGCAAGCAACAACAAGGCTGCAAGTAACAACTATTTCAGTTACTAGAAAGTAAACAAAGTTAAAGTGCAAGAAAGTGATTTAAGAGATGTAAATTGTATGTATAAAGAAAAACATAAAGACAAGAAAAAGTAATAAGTAATTTAAGATTGTGTTTTCTTTTCTTTTTTTTTTTTTTATGGAACAAGAGATTATAGGTCATATAAGCAGCAACCATGTAAGTATTTGCGGAGAAAGAAATGCAACCATGGAAACATGGAGAAATGCAACCTTACGTGAATCAGAGGTTCAAGCTTCTCAGCAAGAGATTACAATCCAAATTTTAACGTTGTTTAAAAGTAAAATAACACCATTAGAAGAACTAGCCTAAAAATGACACTGCAATTATATACAAGGACAAAGAAGTAAAAGCCTCAAGCTATTATTTCTAAGATATCATATTCAAGATCAGGCTAAACAATCAAAAAATGAATTTTTATCAAAACTCGAGTACAAACTTGTCTAAAAACCTTGTCTAAAAGTAAAATGGAAAACAAAGGAATAACTGAGTGCGTAAGCTGAGTAAGCTCATGAGCATGTGTAAAAAAGACATAGCAACCCAAGCAAGCTACTCACGTAGACAGCCATCTTTACTTTAAAAACATCATTTTTACATAATATTATTTTTTTTTGTGAAAGCTATCACACAATCATAGTTCACTTGTTTAAAACATCAGTGACTTAGTTCACTTGTTAAAAACAACAGTTACTTTTTTCACTTGTTTAAAACATAAGTTACTTAGTTCACTTGTTTAAAACATCCGTTACTTAGTTCACTTGATTAAAACATTATTTACTTAGTTCACTTGTTTAAAACATAAGTTATTTAGCTCACTTGTTTAAAACATCAGTGACTTAGTTCACTTG
Source organism: Hydra vulgaris (assembly GCF_038396675.1). Taxonomy (NCBI): domain Eukaryota; kingdom Metazoa; phylum Cnidaria; class Hydrozoa; order Anthoathecata; family Hydridae; genus Hydra; species Hydra vulgaris. The sequence goes on along the minus strand of NC_088930.1, from coordinate 1,856,532 downwards.
TTTAAAACATAAGTTACTTAGTCTACTTGTTAAAAACATCAGTTACTTTGTTCACTTGTTAAAAACATCAGTTACTTTGTTCACTTGTTTAAAATGTCATCAAAACTGTTTAAAGTTATTGAAGAAATGTGGAAACTGTTGAAAGATTTTAATATATATTGAAAAATACATGCTCATATAATTTATTTTTTAATTTTTAATAGATTATATTTTATATATATAATATAAACATTTAAAAAAGGAAAATAGTATATTTACTATGATATAATTTTATTAAAAACAATTTAAAGTTTTTTAGAAGCAATTTACCCAATTATAATACCAAACTCATTCATTTAAAATTAAATTACAAGCGTTTTTTCTTTCTCTTCTGTTCTAAATGCTTAGTGTAAGTAATGCAATAAAAATAAGAAGATCTTTTAAATGTGCTTTTTAATTTTCTTATAACTCGCCTTGTAACAACTCAGAATGTAAATAACGAAAAAAAAAATATTTTTTATAATTTTATATTTATCAAATATAAATTTATATTTTTTGCCTCTTGACATTTATAACCTGCAGTTTAAAAAACTCAATAAAATGAATTTATGTATCAAGAAAAATTCTTAATTATTTACATTTGCGCCAAAAATAGCTCATGTAAACTAATTTAGGGGAGTGAGGACTCCAGCAAGAGCTAAACCTCTCTAATCTTGCCATGGCTTAAGAGTATACAGTTATGTGTTATAAGCAAATAGAATTCCTTTAGACTTTCAAGAAAATCGTAAATCTAGATGAAAAACAACACAAGTTTGATGGAACCATGTAATACCCCAGTGATACCCCAGAAACTATTAAAAGCAAAGGTATAATAAAATAACTTTCCCAGACCTTAAGAGAGCTTATTGAGACTGGCCTGCTAGACTATATCAAAAACTTCACTTTCTAATACAATATTTATATATATTATTACTGAACTTTATAGTAGTAGTAATGCTCACTTATGTCTGTTTGACACGGAACTCTTGGCAGCCATTAAAGCTGAGTGAATATATATATAAATACATATTAACTTTAAATTTATATAAATATCTATATATGTATATAAACTTTTTACGAAGTGTAAAAAATTTACAGATATGTAAATAGTTGAATGTGGAAATTTTAAAATTAAAATTTAAAAGTTTAAAATTAAAATTGTAAAAATTGTTGAGAGGAGGAAAAAGTAACAAAACTTTGTAATCAAATAAAAGTTACTTAAGTAAAATTTTATTCAAGTACAAGTAAATGTTACCGGTCGAAAAGTTTACTCAAGTAAAAGTGAAAAGTAGTAAACTGTCTCATTAAAAATTTTTACTTTTTTAACAGTCATTTTCAGGTAACAAAACATAAACAACTAATATTTGTAAGTGTGCATTTATTAATATAAATAATGTGATAAATAAGTCGTTATTTAATACTCAGTTTATCAGTTAAAGATTAAAAATTTTTTATGTTTTTTTACTTTGTATAAAATGTAAATTTTCTTTTAAAATTCTTATAGGAAGAATAAAATTTAAAACATAAGTGAGGCACGATTTAATGTCTTAATGTAACTTTGCCTCAAACATTAATGAAAATTTTAAGTAAACAATTTCATAAAACGTTTTTTTAACAATTAAAAAAATCAAAACTTTTTGTGAATTTAAATTCGTAACAAAATTTTTTTAAAGATTTAAAATGTAACGAATTACAATATTAAAAAATAAATACTTAAGAGAAAAAGTACACATTAAAAAAAATGGATCTGGATCTTTTTGACTCAATGCATGGGTTTTGGTTGTCTCTGTTTCTATGAATAGGCAACTCATTCTATTATCTCCTAATGAGGGTACAGCTCTAAAACTCAGTTTTATGGTTCTGAGATTGACTGATATTCAGGTTTCCAGAACTCTTCGAGAGCTCTCAGAGAGGCTGATTCCATCAACAGCTTTAAAATATCAGATATAACAGTGCCATGCTGTGCATGAATAGTATTCCTGGTAATACTTTTGGTGTGCATTGTTGAGGCCACATTTGAAGCCCTTTGTTACAGCTTTGCAATTGTTTGAACTATTAAATAGTGTAGTGAGTACTATCTGTTCTTTAAGTCAAGTTCTTTAACCAATTTAAAAAATGAATCAAAATCTATAAAACACAAAAAACCATCGTCATGACCAAGTTTTCTAAATCTGTCATTCACTAATTCTCATGGTCCTTGAAGTAACTTTTTTTCTGCTGAGTCTCATCTCTTGCAAAGTGCAAAGAATGTAGAGAAACTGAGCACTGACTAGGTGCTCATTTGCTTTTGATCACAGTTTGATCTCTCTAAAACTATTTTCTCATTTTTCTTCATCATTGGAATTCCCATATCATCATACCTATTACAACTTTTTTTTCTCATCATTTTTGCTTCCAACAAGGCTGCAAGCAACCCCTGTTAGAGTTGGAAGTTACTTGAAGAGAAAAGATGAAGTAGATGTCACTAGAGACGCTAGCTCTTTAGAGCAGTGCCTGATATAGTATTTATAGAAAAGAGAAAGAGAAGCAACATTAAGGCGATGTGATAATGGTTGCAGGTTAGCAGCAAGAGCAGGTTCAACTATGTTTACAATGCGTTTTTGCACCTTGTCTAAAAGAGAAAGAGCATCATTAGAAGATCTTCACCAGATATGGCAACAGTATTCCATGCAAGGACTGATTTTAGATTTATAGAGATAAAGAATAGAATCCGAAGTAAGAATCCGAAGTAAGTGTAGAGCATGATAAAGAGATGCAACCTTAGCAGATGCAAATTTTGCAATGGATTTGATATATGGTTTTCAAGAAAGATCAGAAGTTAGACTTAATTCTAGAAGATGAAGGGTAGATGACTTGTCGAGTAAATCACCGTTCATAAATATAGGAAGATCTAAATTATTACAGTAGCGATTGGCTAAGAAAAATTGGGATTTATCTGAATTTAAGTTCACCAGCCACTGTGAGTCCCATGCTGTAGCAGAAGTGAGATCCTTTTCAACCTCAAATGCCCCCTTCAAGTAATCAGAGAGTGTTGGCTTCTTATCAAGACAAGAATAAATGGTAGTATTATCAGCGAACAATGCCCCCTTAGATGTGAGAATATCTGGAAGATCATTAATGCAAATTAAAAAGAGTATAGGGCCAAGGATAGAACTTCAGTGGTGTACACTTGTGTTTGCCCAATGGCGAATGCCATCCGAATCGTTCAAAGGGCTACTGGAAATAATATTTTGATGCAATTGAGTTGCCTGGCCGAGTATCTATTTAAATTGGTTAAATTTTAAACTTACTACTTAAATTTAAATTACTCATTATTTAAATTAATTTTTTTGTCACAGCTTGCATCTCTACATTTAGCAACACATTTGCCGCTAAAGGCAAATTTGTTATCTTGTTAAATTACTATTTATCAATGAAACAATTTTTGATAATTACTTTAATTACAAAATTTTGGATAATTGCTTTTTAATCTAACGTAACAATAAAGCAACATTTTTAAAGTCTAATTGTTGAAGTTTTTTTTCCTTTTTTTTCTATTAACTTAACTTATTCTGTTTAAATTATAACGCCGGTTTTCACTTTTTACAAAGAATGAATGAAAGTTTTGAATTCATAACTACTATTAATTAGCAAACGTTTTTACAAAATTAAAATATAAAAATTTCTTATGTTAAACGTTTATTTATCAAACGCTTTTAATTAAATAATAAATTTTTTTTTATTTAATTTTAAAACATTTGTTGAAAATGCCTTCTTTAATTAATATAAAATTTTAATATACAAATAAAGTTTCATTATAAGCTCTATAATAGAAAACATTCCATTGTTATATTATTAAAAATAATTTAAATAAAATGATACATTTTTATTTTAAAGAATAACTTCAAAAAAACTTTGATTGAAACCTATTTTACCATTATTATTCATTGAAATTACAAAAAAACTTTTAATTCTCTTTTTAAAAAAAGTGAGTGCGCAAAAAAATTACAAAGAAGTTTAAAACGCTGGTTTTAATGTTTTTAAAAAAACTTTTTTTAAAAGTCGTTACAGTTGCAATTTTTATTCAATCAAAGTTTAATTTTGATTGAATAAAATCGGTGGTGTACTGAGTGTACACCACCGATTTTTAAATAAAATAAGGTTCAGTGGTGTACTGAGTGTACACCACCGAACCTTGAGGAAACACTGAAGTTACAGGGTATGAAGAAGAGTGCTGTCCATTGAGAATAATTTTTATATTACGATTAAAAAAAAAGGATTCAATAGTCTTAAAGATGCTACCTGATATACCAAAAGAAGAAAGCTTATTGAGAAGACCAGCATACCAAATTTTATCAAAAACTTTAGAAATGTCAAGAGCGATACCCTTAACCTATCCACCTCTATCTAACGGGAAGTGTGTTTCAAAATTGCATATTTATGGTCAATTTTTCATAATTAGCTTTGACCCTAACCACAGATACTGTTTTGCGTATACACATTTTTCAATGCAAGTAATTGTTTACACCCACTCATGTTGAATTCTATTTGATATCAAAACTATATAAAGTTGCCAATTTATACATTGTCGAACATATAATTTGTATGTTAAATGTTAAAAAATATTATGAAAAATTTTAAAAATTAAAAAATTTACGCAAAAAGTTTTCAAATCATGAACTTTGCTATTTAATCATGGCAAAGTCAATATCATCAAGAACTAGAAAAAGAAGCGGATCAAAGCTTTCAGATTATATAGGTTCTGGAACAGATATTCTTGTATCGGAGTTACCAACGCTAAGAGATCTTCTTGGATATGGTCTATTTTTACAAGAAAGAAACAATAGAAACATGAAATTATCAGATAAAATCACTAATAAACAATGTTTACTCAAAGTTGATTGGTAAATGGATCCACGCCAATGCTTTATTTGTATATCCTGTAACACATATTGAACATTATATTACTGCAACATTAGTGAATGAATGGAATGCAGCCAACTTGGTTGTTACGGGAAAAGCAAGCTTAAAGAATAAAGTTAGATTTTTGGCAAAACTTGACAAATTGTTTGGTATACTGAATTGTAATTGCAAAATTATTACTTGTCAAGAGAAAAATTGTTTTTCAGAATGTAATGATGAAGCCCATATTAACTGTACGTGCAAATAGAAGAAAAAGATTCTAAAGAAAGAGTTAGTTTTTATACTTGGGCAAAGAGCTAAAATAGGGACGCCAGGGTGGTCCAAAAATATAAAGTTTAAAAATGCAATCCTCCACAAGGCTATTCTTATTCTATATGCTATTACTAATTTAATTCCAAAATTTGAATAAAATTAAGTAATATTTAGAGGTAGCAACTTTATAAGACTTCTTGAATTCATTATCGAAAATTCACATAATTTTACTTATTGATTTCTGATTATGTAAATTGTTGTTCTATTATACTTTAATGTTTCTTAAGACTAAACAAACTTTAAAACCAAGCTTTAACTTGATAATATAATCATGAAACAATATTAAACAATAGTTTCTAAAAAGTCAAGAAGTGTTCTTAGTGAAACATAAGAGCCGCTTTTGTCAGAACAGGAAACTCTTTCCAATGGCTGGACATTAGTTGCAACAGATACTGTCTCTGAGTTTCATCCTTTGCCAAGGAAGAATTAAAAGATTGAATGAGTGTAACCCCTCTTTCTGCACAATCATTTACAACCTTTAGAACTTTTACACTAGCCAGCATTGATTGGAAGGTTGTGTCAGAAGCCCAATTGGTCAGATGCTTTGACAAGAAGGTTCTTGCTTCTTCCTTTCCATTAATTGCTAGAAGATTGAAGATATTCAAAGAATGACTAGTGATGTATGTCTGCAATGGTGCACGACAGTCGAAATCTTTTAAGTCCAGACATTTGCGTGCATTTGCATTTGGTGGCAGAAAAAAGTTGACAACCATAGAAGCTTTAGTATCATCATCAACGCGTTCATCAAAGAGGGCGAGAGCAACAAGTGTCTCCAAAAAATACCACAAGTGCCGACCAAACGCCTTGATAGCAGACTCTCTGACTTTGATATTTGGGTACTTGTGTAGTAGAATTGGGAGATTCATATCATTGAAAGGAGCTCTTGATGCAAGAGAAGCTTCATGCCAATAGCGGGCATAGACCAGTGATACAAAAAGTGCAATGGACTCGATTCCAGCTATCTCTTTTGCAGTAAGTTTGACCTGATCATTAACTAGAAAAATCTTGATAGAATAGATGGCTTTAGCCATCCATGTGGCATGATGCATTGCTCCAGGTGCACAAAAACTAAATGTGCCTTCGCCTCCAAGGCAAACATAACAGCTGTAGTAGCTCCTTGTAGTCATCACGGGAGAGTTCTGCATGTACCGTGTCCCTGAAAAATGATATCATATCTGCACGAAGACCAATGGGCATACCTTCAAAGAGGATGTCAGGTGCAGACTTAAAATCATCCTTGTTGATGAATGGCCACATAGTTTAAAATCATTTAAACAGGCCTATTTCAGGTCCACTGGGTGGTCCATGAACAGCAGAGAACACATTGGCGAGCACGACCTCAAACATGTGATGGCGACAAGCAATCCATACAAGTTCCTTTTCCAGAGCTTTTTCAAGTAGAGTGCAGGTACCGATGTTCAATCCTGTGTTGGAAGCTGTTGTCTTGAAGACTAATCCTTGAATCAATGGTTTGAGTTGCCAGTCTTCTAATATACATAAGCAGGCATTACACTGTTCTTCGCCTGTGCCACGCCCAATCTTTGGGACAGCAAGCAGTTGCTCCTTTTTTTCCCTGAAACAAGAATGGCTATTCGATCTACAAGTTATTTGCTGTTGCCTGTAAGGTCTGGAAGCAATTTTCCATCCCAATGAAGTAGTAACGGATAATCCATGTTGGCTGAGAATGATGCCTGTTGTGCAGTTGCTACTGCCTTCCGTGTGGCCATACGAGCACATTTAATGGTACTACGAGACAAAGTCACATCGTCTGACTCCACACTGAGCGCTTGTGCCACTGGCCCAATAACAAGCATGGCACCTCGATCAGGAAGGTTGAAACTTTAGAAGTTTTAAACTTCTAGCAATCGTTAGTCTATTTTCAATGTGGTGGAACATAAAATTTTTCAAGACTGCACCATTTGTCGACAATTCAGAACCAAGAATTTCCTCTTCACACTTGCCAATCAGCCAAACTTGTGGTGAACTTCTGGTCATAGGCTGCGTCATTGTTATCTATGATATAAAAAAATTATCACAGAAATTTTGTAAAGTACTGTAATTCATTAAAATAGCTTTAAATTATTTAACACAAATATTAATACTATTTATAAATTCATCAATGGTCTAATAATCGCCAATCGACAAAAAGCAACTACGTACTTAATTCCTAAAAATTATTGATCGTAGTTCATACACCGCTTACTTAAGACCAATAGATTAATAAAATAATACATAAATAAAATTGTACATGCTATACACAATTTTAATCAGTTTTTACATAGCGAGAACCTTGTCATGAACTTAAAATAAAAATTGTTCTCTTGGCTGCTACCTCTAAATATGTTCCAAATTAACCAAAATTTGTCCTGAACATTCCTATTACCAAATGGAATAAAAGGAACCTTGTGGAGCAGCATTCTGATAACATTTATTTTTTAGCATTGTATCGTGGACCGCCCTACGGTCCGCATCAAATTGGATTAGCTGACTTGAAAGAAAACAAAAAGCTACATAAAATTGGAGAAAGAAGATTGAAGGAAGAAGTAAGATTTTTTTAATTAGTTACGTTTGTAATTAGCAATTAGTTAATAAAGAAAAATTAATTAAACTCCAAAATTAAATTAATTTTAGTTATATTACAAATATAGCTGCCTGTTTCAACTTAAAAATAACAAAATCTAATTAAATTCAAAATGAAATTTTTACATATGACAATTAATATTTTAATTGTATTAGGAAACGACAACTAAAAAATCTATTCATTAAACTATATGTACTTACAATATTTTACAAAACATCAATTAATGAAAATTCAATTACTTTATCCATAGCTAAAGCAAAAAGCGTCTGAAGAACTGCAACAAACAATTATAAGTCAGGAAGAAAAGTTTGAATTTGAATTTAGCGAAACAGATGAACTATTTAGTAATGAATGTTCCACAACAAACAGCAATACTGAACTCATTCTAATGTGTTGACAGAATGAAGATCAGGAACATTTACGAGGGCAAAGGAATTATGAAAGTATTTCCAAAATAGCGTTAGCAAGCATACGGTATGGTACATGCTTATGGGAAACAGTTGCTATTGCAACAGCAGCTTGGATGGACGCAGAAATAGTTAAAGAAGATGATACCAAGTTGGTTATTGACCACAGCAAAATCAAGAGAGCTCAAGAAAAAATTATGCAGTCTCTTTCTAGAGAGTTTGATACTCAATTCAGGTCTACCATTATTGAATGTGTTTTTTTTTTTATGGCAGAATTGATAATACAAAAGTTCAATTAGTAGTCGAAGGTTCGTCTAAATGTTATCCTGCTACAATCAAAGAGGAACATTATACAGTATGTCAAGAGCCCGGTGGTAGGTATCTTTTCCATTTCACACCTGAAAAAGTTCAAAAACATATGAAACACGCTGAAGTAATTGCTCAGAATAAATACAAATTTTTGAAAAGTAATGGTGCCAATAAAAGCTTAACAGCAATTGGTAGTGATTCTACTAGTATTAACATAGGGTGGTCAGGCAGAGCAATACATTGGCTGGAAGTAAAGTTAGAAAGAAAGCTAAACTGGCTGGTTTGCGCACTCCATACTAATGAACTTCCTCTACGTTATCTGATAATAACTTTTGATGGAGAGTCTCTGAGCAGCATCAAATGGAGAGGCAGCATTGGAAAATTATTAAATGACGCAACTGTTCTGAAAATTAATCCATCCTTTGAAAAAATTGATGTCGGAAATCCGCTTATTACTCTAAAGGATGAAGTAATCAAAAATTTATCCTCCGATCAGTTTTATGGGTATAAAATAGTTTCTGCTATTAGAAGTGGAAATATACCTGCAGACTTGGCTTTACTTGAAATTGGGCCAGTTAATCATTCAAGATGGTTGACAACAGCCAACAGACTTTGCAGAGTTTGGGTCTCAAAACATGAGTTGGAAGGCGAAAATTTAAAAAACCTTAAATTAATAACTGAGTTCATTGTTGGCGTTTACATGTGTACGTGGTTTAAAAGTTGAGTACAGGTTTACTGAAGGACCGAGACATATTCTTTACCAGCTTAGCCTTCTGAAACATCAATCAAGTGAAGTAGTAGAGATTGTTACGCCAACAGTTCGACGTTCAGCGTGGTATGCTTTCCCTGAGTGCATCATACAGACAATGCTCTGCTCAGAGAATGTAGAGGAAAGAAAGAACAGTATAGAGTTAATTGTGAAAATCAGAGGTCCTGGTGATGAAAAACTTCAAACTGGTGATAAAAATGTGAGAACTAGAATAACTCTAGAAATAAAACCTGATGCAACAACGCTTATACAGCTAATCGACTGGAATATATCCTATGAGCCTATTCTTACTTGTGATCTGACAACAGAAGAAGTAAAACAGATAATATTTCAGCCTATGATTGTTCCAAATTGGCCTTGTCATGGATAGTCAATTGAAAGATGAGTTAAACAGGTAACAGAAGCAGCAAGCAAAGTTTATTCTCAAGAAAAAAGAGATGGTTTTATAAAAAGGGCAGGACTTATCGAGAGAATTGATGTCTACTAATCGGTCAAAGAAAGATTTGATTTTAATGACAAAAAAAAAAAAGAAATGTATATTTTATTTTGTTAAAATAAAACTGTAATAAAAAAAAATCTATTTTTATTAAATAAACTATTATAAACATTTTAATAATAATAATTTTGAAAAATTAAAAAAAATTTAAGCCGACAAAAATATACAACCACAAGCAAAAATTTGCTATTCTAGTAAGAATTTTCTGCGAATTTAAGTGAATACTAATTATCGATTCCCGGTAGCTAAATCATTTCGGATTTTTAAACCTAAGCTTTTTTTAGTAAAATTATATATAAATACAAGTTTTTAGAATACAGGGTTTTCAATCTGGAAAAAAAAAAGTATGACACGCACTAGTAGTTAGACGAGCCAGATCGCTCTCCAGGATTTTTGAAATCAGGATAGCAGATGCCGCTTTTCAGCATGCCAGAAAACAAGACTCCGATAAGCACTTGTTAAATAGTTTTGAAAGTATAGATGACAGCTCTGGAGAACACTTCTGCAAGACTTCAACAGCTATGTTGTCCGAAAGTTGAAGCAGGAAATCATTTTAGATACAGAAGCTGGAGTGATACAAATGTCAAGCAAAGGATCAACCTGTTTGTTGGCTATATCAGGTAGAACGCAACTAGTGGAATCAAGAGATGATATTGATGAAAAGTTCTTAGCAAATAATTCAGCTTTGTCTTAAGGCGAGGTGACAAAATCTGAAACGTACAAGAGAGATAGAATAACAGATTTGCCCTTATTATTTAAACTGTTAAAGATTCTCCAGAAGTCACGAGAGCCTAATTTTTTAGATGAAGTACAAGATTTCATGACCTTAAAATAGCAGGCTCTAGCATTAGACAAAACCTTTTTACAATAATTTCTACTACCTTTTTATAATAGATTCTAGCAATAGTAAACAGACCTCTGTTTTCTGGAGAAAGATACCTGGACCATCACGAAGAAAATCACAGAAAGAGTCCCAGTCAGCTTTAAGGTAGTTGTAAGAGGTACGATGATAGGGGGATTCAAATGATGAAGAAGAATAAGATAATAGTTTTAGAGAGACCAAACTGTGATCAGAAGCATCTAAGGGTGAATGTGGAGAAACTGAGCACTGACAAAAATCAAAAACAATTCATAAGTCTAGTAGAGAGGGTACATGATTCGGATTGTCTGGAAAACGAGTTAAAAAGTTGACTACTTGAGTTAGAGATTGAGAAAGGCAAAAGTTGTGGGCCTTAACGCCTGCAGAATCATTGACACTAGAGCCAAGTCATTCAATGTGATGAGCATTCAAGTCACCAACAACAAAGATATTAGCTTACGGATAAAGAGAAAGGGCTAGGTTAATTTGATCAGAAATAACATCAATAAGAGTGCAGTCTTGAGATGAAGGAAAGCGATACAGAACATTGAGAAAAATGATTTTGAATTGAATTTGAATTGAGTGAAGGGTGATTTTGAATTGAATTTGAATTGAGAAAGGTGATTTTGAATTGAATAGAATTGAGTGAAGTAGACACATAAAAGAATAGTCTTTGGATTCAAACCTAGTTTCTCAACAGAAGAAAAGTTACTTCCAAGAACACAAATATTAGTGAATGATTAAGTTTAGAGAACTTGGTGATGACAATGGTTTTTTGTGTTTTACAGTTTTTGGTACTTAAGTCATTTTTAAATTTGTTAAAGAACTTGACTCAAAGCATTGATAGTACTCAGTACACCATTTAAAAGCCCAAGTAATTGCCTCATTAAGTTACTATTAATAAACCTTAAGCCGTAACAAAGGGCTCCAACTGTGGCCTCAATAATGCTTACCAAAAGTACTAACCATCCATGTGCAACTTGGCACTGTTAGTACTCTGATATTTTACAGGTGTTGATGGATCCGCCTCTCTGAAAGCTACCACAGAGTTCGAGAAACCAGACTACCAGTCGGCCTAAGAACCATATAACAGAGTTTTAGAGCTGTACCCTCATTAGGAGATAAAAGAATGAGTTGCCTAGTTATAAAAACAAAGAAACAAGCAAAACCCATGCATTGAGTCAGGAAGCTCTAGCATTCAACATCCTAAACTGGAAACAATCTATTATAAATACATCTGTGCCAGCCTAATAGATGAAGAAGAGGTGCGAGGCTGGTCAACAGATAGAATATGTTTACCCCTTAAAGCAACTTATAAGGTAAAATAAAGTAGTTAAACTTTAACAACTTAGCTTTAACTTAAACAACTACTTTAAAGCTGACTGGGATTCTTTCTGTGATTTTTTTCGTGATGGCTTTGGGTAGAAATCTTTCATCTTCCTGCTGACAAATGTGCTTTTTATGTTACTTCTTGGATTCAGGCTGGCTTGAAATCTTTTATTCTATATTAATGATTCAAAGTTAAGCCTCACTCTTCTTCATGGTTTTCCTCTCATTGTCCTACTGCAATTTCCAATCGTAATGATTACTTCCATATCTATCGCCAAAACAATTTTCCAGAAAACAGATGTCTGTTTACTATTGCTAAAAACTATTGTAAAAAGGTTTTATCTAACATTAAAGCCTGCTATTCTCAGGTCACAAAATCTCATATTTCATTTCAAAAAAAGCTTTATTGACTTCTGGAGAATCTTTAACAGTCTATAATAAGGGCCTCATAATAATCACCTCACCTAAAGACAATGACAAATTAATTGCTAAGAACTTTTCATCAATCTTATCTCTTGATTCCACTCATCACATCCTACCTGATGCACCCAACAAACAGGTTGAGCCATTGCTTGACATTTATGTCACTCTAGCTTCTCTATCTAAAGAGATTTTCTGAATAGACTCTTCTACAGCTTGTGGTCTGGACAACATACCTGTTATAGTCTAGCAGATATATCTCTCTTCAGCGCTGTCGCCTATACTTTTATAATTATTTAACAAGTGCTTATCAGAGTCATGTTTTTCAGCCTGCCGGAAAGCGGCATCTGTTATCCTTATTTTCAAAAATTAACTACCATCCCATAAGTCTTCTTCCTATCAGGACTGTGGAGTCAGAGTCGCAACATTTTTAGCGGAGTCACTAAACAAAATCGCGACTCCGACTCCAATAGTAAAACTTCTCGGTATTGCACGTGCAAACAAAGTTTTCAATTAATCTTATATTCATACTAAACCTCAAAGAACTTTTCATAAATTTTAAAAAAAAAATTTTTTTAACTTATCGTGTAATACTTTTTAAAGAATTTAAAGAATTTTTGAAAAACTTTGAAAAATTTTTGAAAAATTGGAGTCGAAGTTGTACTCTGGAAATTTCAATGACTGGAGTCCGAGTTGGTACTTTTTTTTTACGACTCCACACCCCTGCTTCCTATCATAAGCAAAGTTTTTGAGTCTTAAAATAACAAATACTTAATTTCTTATTTTGAATCTGATAACTTACTTTCTGATCTAATATGGATTTTGATCTTTTTGTTCTACTGCTGACTTGTTAAAGGTAATAACCAATAGGTTTTAACATGCTTTAAATAGATATGGAGAGGTTAAGGTTATCGCTGTCGACAATTCTAAAGCCTTAGATAAAGTTTAACATGCTGGTCTTCTCCATAAGCTTTCTTCTTATGGTGTATCAGGTAACATCTTTAAGATTAATTAATCCTTCCTTACCAATTGTAGTATTAAAATTGCCCTCGATGAACAGCCCTCTTCTATATACACTGTAACTTCAGGGGTTCCTCAAAGTTTTATCATTGGCCCTATACTCTTTTTAACTTACATTAACAATCTTCCAGATTCTCACATCTAAGGTGGCATTGTTCGCTGATGATACTACCATTTAATCTTGTCTTGATAAGAAGCTGACACTCTCTGATTGCTTCAAGGGGGCATTTGAGCTTGAAGAGGATCTCACTTCTGCTACAGCATGGGGCTATCAGTGGCTGGTGAACTTTAACTCAGGTAAAACTCAATTTTTTTTCAGCTAATTGTTATCAACAATCTAGATCTTCCTATACTTTTGAATGGTAATGTTTTGATGAGTCATCTACCCTTCGTCTTCTAGGATTAACTCTAACTTCAAATCTTTCTTGGAAACCATGTATCAAATCCATTGCAAAATAGCATATGACAAGGTTGCATCAAGGTTGGATCTTAAATGATGCCTTTTCTTATCTAGACAAGGTGCAAAAATGCATAGTAAACATAATTGGACTTGCTCTAGCAGCCAACCTGCAACCATTGCCACATTGTTGTAATGTTGCTTCCTTTTCTTTTACCTATAAAAACTATAATGGGTGCTGCTATAAAAAGCTAGCATCTCTAGTGCTATCTACTAAAATTCATTCTCGTGTTACTCGTCATTCAATAAAGTCTTATCCTTTAACTGTGTTCCTAAGTGCTCCAAAAACTCTTATATGTCTAGTTTTTTCCTCAAACAGCAGATTTTTGGAATTCGCTCCATTTAACTTGTTTTCCTGATTCATATAATTTGCAATCTTCCAAGCTGTTTGTTATTGTTATCTTGCATTATAAATTCATCTTTTCTCTTTTAGTAACTTACAACTCTAATAGTTGTTGCTTGCAGCTTTGAAGGAAGTTAAGATGTTTAAAAACAAAAACAAAAAAAACAAAAACCAAAGTTTTGAACAGCTTTTTAAATATAGCTATAAAAGTTTGATTGTTTTCTTGACATATGGGCTGTATAAATTTCTTTCCTTTTTTTTTTTCTTTTTTTTTTTTTGACAGGATTCATAACTTTATTAAATGTCTATTAAAACTATTACACTCTAAACAAAGCTATAAGCAACACTAATAAGTTTGGAGTTACTAGAAAACAAAGAAAGTTAAAAACTTTAAAGAGCATGGAAAGCTCTGTTAAAGAGCAAGGAAACAGTTGACAGAAAACTTAAAAAGTTATAGTTTATATGAGCCAGAAAAACATGAAAGAAAAACATGAAGATGGGAGAGGGTTTTAAAACATTGATATGTAGAAAAAACAAGAATAAAGGTTTTTGAAGAAAGAGCATTAATAGACAGATACATTAAAATGATGAAACTTTGCTGAATGACGAGTAAAGCAAGAGTTTTAGTTGATGAAACTAGAGAATTTGAGCAGCAACCATGATAGCATTAGTAGAAGAGTAAGAAATGCAACCTTACAGCAATGGGATAATGGCTCAAACATGTCAGATAGAGCAGGCCCATTTACATTTATAATTTTTGGATTTGTGCATTTTTGTACCTTGTCTAAAAGATAAAGAACATTGTTAGAAAAACCAGCCTAAATAAGGTAACAGTATTCTATACACGGATGTATATTTAGTAGTTAAAAAGAAAACGTGGAGCACAATAAAGAAAAGTAACCTTAGCAGATGCCAACTTTGCAATTGATTGTATATATGGTTTCCATGAGAGGTCAATAGTGAACCAAGAAAAAATAAAGTAGAGAATTCAGTGAGGGTTGCCATTCATTAATATAATTATGTCAACAGTATTACAATAGCTGTTTGCAGTAAATAGCTAAAGTTTGTTAGAGTTAAAATTCACAAGCCACTGCAAGCCCAAATCTGTTACAGAAAAGAGATCAGATTCAAGATTTGCTGCCTGTTCTAAGGAATCAAAAAGAGCTTATAATGTAGATAAAAAACAATACAGGACCTAGGATAGAACTTTGAGGTACCTCAGAAATTACTGGAAATGAAGAAGAGTGTTGGCCTTCGAGGATGACTTTAATACTGTTGTTAAAAATGACAAAACTATAGAACCAAGTAACTCGCCTTGGAGGGCACAAAAAGTAATAAAAACAAATGAAACACAAAAAAGACATAAAAAACAAATGTGTGTAGATTATTCTTAAACGATAAACAAACTCACATACTGTTGTATATATATATATATATATATATATATATATATATATATATATATATATATATATATATATATATATATATATATATATATATATATATATAATGCTATTCCTCTACCCAAAATAGATGACCAGATTAACAATTGCCCAAGTACAGTACTTTCAGTACTCTTAAACTTACAACCGTTTATTATCAAATCCCACTCTTATTAGAAGACAAGCCATATACAGCATTTGAAGCCAATGGCAAATTGTACCATTTGACTTGTTTGCCATTTGGTCCAACAAATGCAGTTGTTGCTTTTCAAAGAAAAATTGATGAATTTATAATTAGGAATTCTTTTTAAAAATACCTATGTGTATTTAGATAATATTACAGTAGCTGTTATGACTTAAGCTATACACAACCTTAATTTAAAGAAATTGTACAAAGCAGCCAAGGAAAACAAGCATACTTGTAACAGCTGCAAAAGTGTAATCTCAGTTAGTTCAATTAAACAACTTGGGTATGTTGTATTTAATAAATAAAGTATTTATATAATAATATATTGAATAAAGCTAGACTCAGAGAGGTTGGAACCCCTACTTAATATGCCAGCACTGCCATTTGTAAAGCATTATAAAGGATTGTAGGTTTTTTTTTGTACTATTCAAAGTTGATCTTTAATTACTGAAAAAGTACGCCCATTGTTTCAGTGTTCAACATTCCCGCTCAATCAACAAGCTAGAGACACTTTTAAGCTACTAAAAAACGATATTGCAAACACTGTAGTAAAAACAATTGATGAAACAATTTCATTTGTTGTTGAAAGAGATTTTTTGTTAGCTGCAACATTAAACAAAAATGGACAGAAGCATAAGCTATTGTGGAAGCCCTTCAGAAATGGAAACACCATTTGACCGAGCACCACTTTACCTCAGTGACTGACCAACAGGCTGTTTTATATATGTTCAATCAGAGCCATTAAGTCAAAATAAAAAATGATAAAAAAATCCAATCGCATACTGAACTTGGTTGCTGCAGCTATGACATACAGTATCGACCAGGTAAGTATAATCAAGCTGCTGATTACTTAACATGTTCCTTATGTTCTACTTTACTGATTTAAAAGCTGCCGAAGAATGAAAGCATAAGCTCCATTTGTTCCTATATAAGTGATAATAAAGGATGAACCATATTGACTACAGTCAGAATCTACCGTACTCTGTAGAAAAAATTAAAATTGTTGTAAACCAGTGCATTACCTGTTTTAAACTGAAACCTCAATTTTACAAACCACCTATTGCTCACCTTATAAAAGCAACCCAACCATTCGAACACCTTAATATAGATTTTAAAGACCCCCTTCCAAGGTTAATCAAGCCTCATTCTACTCTGCATTTTTTTACCATCTTGAGCAGTCGCTTTATCAAACAGTAATCATTTTTTTGATCTTTTTTACAAGAACATTTCTCTTTAAAACAATTTTTTTTTTATTATTCCAAGAAGCCAATGTAAAAAGGTCCTATCTGACGTTAAGCTCTGCTATTTTAAGTTTACTTAATCTTGTTTCTTATCTCAGATGTTAGGATCTAGAGACTTTTGGTAAGTCTTCAACAGTGTCATTAACTAAAGTAAGTCTAACATTTATTCTCTAATTCATGGGTCTCACTTTTTACTTCTCTCCAGAATAAGGCAGAGTTTTTTGGAAAAAAATCTTACTCTAATTCAACTCTTGAATCTAATGGCCACACCCTTCCTGCCAGTTAAACAGATTACCTCATTGTTAAACATTAAAATCACTATGGCTTAGTTCTCAATTAAACACTTCTACAGTTTGTGCTCCAGACAAGATTTTTATCATAGTCTTAAAAAAGTGTTCTCCAGAATTCTTTTTAATTTTTGCTAAACTTTTAAAGAGTGCTAAATAAGTGGTTCAAAACTCTAGAAAACACTTTGACCTTTCTAACTACCCTACAATTAGTCTTCACTCTGTTTTTATTTTTATTTTTTTAACATTTTTGAGATTAATAAATTATTTCTTTCTAACTGCAGAATTAAAGTTATTCTTGAAGGCCTACACTCCACTTTATTTCAAGTAACTTTAAGGGTACCACAAAATTCTATCTTTGTTCCTGTAATGTTTCTTATCTACAATAAAAATCTTCATGAAAATTTTACATCAAAAGTACCTCTATTAGCAAAGGACTCAACTTTATACTCTTGTCTTGACAAAAAATCTTCACTTTTTGATTGCTTAGAACAAGCGCCAGTTTTTAATCTGATCTCTCTTCTGTAACAGCCCAAGGCTTGCAGTGGCTTGTGGATTTAAATTGTTTTTTAAATTGTTAAGACCAAGCTTAAACCACTCTCCCATTGTTGTAAGGATGCATTTTTTTCTTTTTTCTACAAATATTATCATGATCAATGTTCAAACGAGCTATCATCACTATTACGATAAGCCAAAACTCATTCTTACTTGGCCTCTTATTCAACAAGTTGCATCCTTTTACTGTATCTATCCCTTCATGCTATAAAAACTTTTATTAATTCAGTTTTTTGTCCTTCCACATCAAAAAACCCTTTTAACTCTTCCCTATCTTTGTGTTTTCATTTTTAATACATCCTACAACTTTTAAAGTCAACCATTTAACCAATTAACCATTTTCTAGTATTTTAACTTGTCCTCTATTTTAAAGCTACTCATAACTTAATAGTGGTTGCTTGCAATCTTGTTGAAAGTAAATTATAAATTTTTTTCTAGCCCCGGCTATCAACCCCTGATAAATCTTATAATTTTGCCAAGGCCAGGTTTGCAAAAAGTCTCATTTTTAGCCAGGGCCGGGGCCCCGGTCACTTACTATAACCATCTAATAAAAAATTAAATGTAGCAATTGGAATAATTAAATAAAAATATAATTTGAGACTTTCAAACCAGGATACTCAAATTATTTACAAATATTTTTGTATCAGTTAATTCAAGAATTTAAATTAAATTATTAATTTCTACAGAAGAAATTCTTGAATTATTATTAATAGAAATTATTAATAGAAAAATTATTAATAGAAATTAATTAAATTTTCGTATTAAAAAAACAAACTATTTTTTAAATTATATAATTATTAACTATTTATATTTTTATTTTAAATTATATAATTATCAACTATTTTTCAAATTATAAAAATAATTTAAAAAAAAAAGAATCTTTTAACAAATGTTTTAGATTAATACATGGTTTAACTAAACTGCTCAGATGTAAGCAACCTTAAATATGTAATTATGTAATTGTATAAAGATTTAAAATTATAATAATTAAAGGGAATGAGAATTCTGTCTGTCTGTGTTAACACTCTTTGTTCATGCTAAACTTGAAAACTATAATGTATACAGAAAAGGTAAATGAACTTCATCAAAAATCAATTGAAACAAGATCTTGGCAAATCAAAAATTTAATTAGTATTATTTTAGAGAATAAAATAAAATTTGCTATTATTTCAAATTCTATTTTAGATTTCACATTTTTCAGTTACTAATAAATTATGTATTATTTTAAAAAAATGCAACTATTATTTTTAACAATGATTTCACTGTTTAGTTTATACAAATTAAAATTTGTCAGCCAAGTTGTAGTAGCTAATTAAATGATAAAAGTTTATTTAGTGTTAATACGGTAGTGGTGTAGTAGATAATGTAATTTGGTAGAGTGCTCACTTATTTTTCAGAGTTAAAGAGTTGAGAGAGGAATGTAACCACAATAAACAAAAAAAAGTAGCCTCCCTAACTAGAATGGGTCAACTCACAAAAAATTAAAATAAAATAAAAATCAATTAAAACATTACTTATTCTAAAGACAAAATAAAAAATACAAACCATCTGAACTAAGCCAGCACACACAATTTACTCTTAAACCGTGTCCATTTAATATTTCAACAAAACATTCACTCTATAAAAAAACAGCATTTTAATGTAATTTAAAATTTATTAAAATGTTACTAACATAATCTAAAGCATTAAACAAATTGTTTAATTACCCAATTTAAACAGATGTTTTGACTAACCTCTGGATTATATACATAAACAGAATTACAGCCTCCAAATGCTATCAAACCTTTTTTTCCCCATGATAAAGCATTTAAGGTACGATTGCAGCCTGTTGCAAGAAAAACTGTTTTACAAAACCCATCTTCCATCATAAGATTAAGAATACTATTAACCTAAATGATTTCAATTACGTAAAAAAAAAATAAGAAAAGCATTTTCTTATACATTTATATTATATAAATATATATATATATATATATATATATATATATATATATATATATATATATATATATATATATATATATATATATATATTTATTTATTTATTTGAGACCAACATAGTGAAATAAGAACACTGTGTTTGTTCTAATTTCACTATGTTGGTTTCAAATGAATATATACAATGTAGAAAACTTGCAGAAAAAATGCAGAAAACTTTTTCATGACATTATTGATGTTTGAAAGAAAGAAAAGAAAAAAGAGGTAATAATTAAAAATTCTTTTGTTTAAAAAAAGTATGATATATGTAGGGTTGCCAAATGTCCAGCTTTTATGAAGGAGAACACAGTAAAAAAAAATATTTTAACAGCTTTGGTGCTGTATTCTCCTTCATAAAAGCCGGACATCTGGCAACCCTAGATATATGAAAATAGATTTTTCATTTCAATAATAATGTGGTTTTGTGCAACAGTAGAGTGCTCCTTTAGTAAGAAAGAGGTATATACCAATCAATCAATCTGATTGATTGATTTGTGCATCGGTAGAGTGCTCCTTTGGTAAGAAAGAGGTATATATCTCTATATGAATCAAACACTCAATATAAAAAAGGGGTACTGCTGGAGTTTTAGTGGGCTCCATACAAATGAAGCTTACTACATCTACAGAAGTACCCTTTTTGAGTATAATTCTTTAACATGATACTAGATCAACTCTTGTCAAATAATTTTTCATAACAAATGGAAAGGTAACCTTGTTGGCATTCAAAACTCTGTTGAAATACATATTATTTGTTAATATTTATTTTTCCAACAAATTTTAATTACTTCGATAAAATAATTGAAAAATTTGACACTACTAATCTTTTTACTTTATTATCAAAATAAATTAGTAATGTTTAATCTTTTAATTATGTCTACTGACTACTAAAAAAATTAGGTATGATTTCTTAATGGAAATGTAATTTCTTAGTCTGCTAAAAAGGTTAATGATAAAACAGTTTAAACAAGTTCAGTCTTTGTAAGAAATAAACAACCTTTGTATAAAGCTTAGCCACTATGACTCTACTATGAGTAAACATCCAAGCACTAATACCATCAAATTCTATCAAAATCTTACTAGAGAATCTTAATTAATAAGAAGAGGTCTCTGGTAAGAATCTTGCTGTAAGATTACGATTTGATATTACTTCTGGTTTCAAAATTAGAATCAAATTAACTAACCAGAATTAACATCAAAGATATAAGTTAAGGTAAATAAAATTTATCAACATGCCGATATTTTATAAAATTAGATGCAGTCGCACGTGCGCAACTTTATTACGCAGAATTTTTTTTTTATCTTTTTAGATTTTGTATTCCACTAAAAAAATAGATAGGAATAGGGTAACACAGGCCTACAAAATTTTACTTTTTTACTTTTTTTTTTGCATAAAATATGTTTTTTTTAAAGTATTACTCATTCTGATTTCAAATATTCACCCTTTTTCTGCTATCACATCAAGTTTTAAAGATATTAGAGTTCAAGTCCCAAAATATTTTTAAAAAAAAGACCCAGGTTGAAATACTTTAGAAGAAGTTTTTTTATGACTATATTAGGGATTACACCCCAAATATTTGGGATTTGAACCCTAATATCTTCAAAACTTGAAGTAATAGTAGAAAAAGGATTGCATATTTGAAATCAGAATGAGGAATACTATAAAAAAACATATTGTATGCAAAAAAAAAGTAAAAAAGTAAAATTTTTTTTTTTTTATACTTTTGATGTTAAGCAAAAAAAATATACAGCAAATCAATTTATTTTCTGAATAAATTTATTTTAAAATCGCTAGATATCATTTTTAGTAAAATACATTAAAAAATGTTTTTAAGAATTTATATAAAGTTGTCTACGGAGCATTGATTTGAGTTGAGTTCAGTAAATCAAAGGATCAAAGTAACATTTTAATCTTTTTTCAATAAAGTATATCAACTCATAGTAAAATGTGACTAAAGTCATTGAGTATGTATTATATTTAAATTATTTGATTAAAAATTTAAACATAATAATACTTAATCAACCCTTTAAATGAAAAAGAAATTGAAAATAAAAATGAAATTGAAAAGAAAAATGAAAAATAATTTATTTTATCTCTGTTTGCTGTTTTCCAAAGAATGCAGAGTGCTTTCTTGTGGTTCTACTTTAAGTATTTATTTTTATTTTTACCATTTATCAAATATATAAAACATATGATGACAACCCCGCTACTGACTGACAACAGGTCAGTTATTAGCTGGGTAATCACAATGACCATATACCTGACCTGTTATCAGGTCAGGTATATGGTCATCATGATCACCCAGCTACTGGTAACGTGTAATCCAGTGCAACCTGTTCCATGTCCTGTTGCCTTGTAGAATTTGCTTTCTAAGTAAAGACCAAAGAAGTGTACTTCCTGTCATAAATCTAAAATCTGTTATGCTTATAGTATAATATATACTTATAGAGTGTACATATATATACATATATATATATATATATATATATATATATATATATATATATATATATATATATATATATATATATATATATAAATATATATATATATATTTGTTTTTTATATAGTTGGAGGTATCATAGTAACTGTGTTAGGTATCTTAGTTACCTGTAATTTCCTATAAATGTTTGTGTTCTGTCTGAACCTCTGGTGTAGTGTTCGCTCACCCTTAAGTTAATTTATGTGCTTGTTCTGTTTAAAACTCTGATGCAGTGTGAGCTCAGAATCTTGTGACACCAACTATAAAACCTTTACAAACTTAATTTCTTGTGTTCTGTTAGATGTTATGTTTTTCCTAATGAATTTCCAAAATCTTCCCATTTTTGTTTAAAGTACTGCATACATGAAGTAACTTTTTTTAACTACTCCAGATCAGGTAAAGTTTAAGATTATTACGATCACCCTGCTACTGGTGTCATGTAACCCAGTACTATCTGTCTTGCGCTCTACTGCTTTGTAAGGTTTGCTTTTTATAGACAAATGCTTGGATAGACAAACTCCAAAACCCTGCCTTTGGGAATAAAGGCTAGAGGTGGTCCTCATCTTTTGAAGATGTTAACTGCACCCAGCTACTGTCTTGTAGAAGACCTCCTAGGCACAAACTTTAAGGGTAAGCAGAACAGTTCAATTGAACAGTCTCAAACCCCATCTACTTTTATTAGGCTGGCATAGGTATAAACTTTTTGTTTCCTACCTAGGATGCTGAATGATGAATCTTCTTGACTCTACTAATAAATTATTGCTTGTGCCTCTTTGATAGCTGCTATGCAATTTTTCCTAATATTTATTAATGAGGGTACAGCTCTAGAACTTTAATGGTTCTGAGGCTGGCTGGTAGTAAATTTTGAACTCTGTGGTAGCTCTCAGAGACGCTGATTCGATCAACAGCTGTAAAAGATCAGATTATTAATAGTGTCAAGTTGCTCATGAATGGTGTCTTTGTTAATGCTTTTGGTGTGCATTGTTGAGACCACATAAGGAGCCCTAAGTTACAACTTTGGGTTAATTAGCAGAACTGAGACAACTGCATAGCTCATTTCGTGGAATACCGAGCTCTATCTCTGAATGATTCAAGTTCGCTTTAAGCTTAAATCATTTCCAAAGTAACTCAAAATACTAAACATAAAAAACCATCCCTACGATCTAACAGTTTCAATATGTCTTTTACTAATATTCGTGATCTTCAATGTAACTTTCTAACAATTGAATCTTCCCTTTTAGAAATTTCATCAGACTTGCTTGCTCTTTGTAAGACTAATTTAAATTTGGCTGTTCCTTTTTCAGATCTCAGTATTAATAGGTATCATCCTTTGATTTTTAAAGATTCAAATAATCAAATGCTTAACTTGGGGGTTTACATACGCATTAGTTTACCAATTTATCAAGAAATTAAGTTTAAATCCTTTAATCATTCTTTTATGTGCTTCCACACCTTGCACTCAATCAACTTTCTCTGTTCTATTTCGTTCTCCTTCTTTTCAAGACTGCACTCTTCTAAACGTAATTTCTAATCAAAATAATCATGCTCTTTTCTTTATCTTTCTCCGAAGATGGTTATTATTGGTGACTTTAATGCATATCACACTGAATGGCTTAGCTCTACACCACTGACCCTGCTGGCATTAAAGCTAATAAATTTCTCAATATTTTATTGAGATAGTTATTGTTGTGAATCTCTTTCCTGACAATCCTAACCACTTATCTTTACTTTTTGATTTGTGTCTTGTCTCTGATCTTAGCTTATGTTTAGTTTCTCCTTTTTCTCCCTTATTTGATCAGTAAATCTTTCTTCTTAATTTTTGTCTTTAGACTTACCCTATCATCACACTAATTTCTACTACCTTAACGTTGACTGAGATTTTTTTCGTAATTTTCTTACTCCTTGAGCTGATGTTTTTTCTCTCTCTGGTGACAAATACGTCTTTTACGTAATCTTCAGAATCCAGGCAGGAATTAGACGTTTTTATTACTTCTCGTCGGTTCTAAATAAAGCCTCATTCTACATTATGGTTTTCATCTTATGGTTCAGTTGCTATATCTAATCGCAATCATTTTTTTTTAATTTTTAAAAGAAAAACTCTTAGATTAATTAGAATTTAATTGAGATATGACTTTAGCAACAAAAGATGGAGTGATTTGAATGTCTAACACTTGGTTAATTTGTTTAACTTAAATAGAAAGCAGAGTATGGCCATAAGATTCAAGAGTTGGATTAGTAGAGATGTTCTTTGCTAAAAGTTCAGCTTTATCCTTAAAAGAATCCCATGAATAAGAGATGGAATGTTAGACCTACTTTTGTTAATTACGCTTTTGATGGTTTTCTAAAAGTCTCTAGGGCCTAGCTTTTGAGATAAGATGCGAGATTTAGTAAAATCCTTAAATGGTGTAAAAAAAACTCCGGTAAAACGGAGTCTATGTTGTTTGGTACAGGAAAATCTCTCTTAAGACAAGCAAACACAATGAACATTTCTTTCAACTTTAACTCAATACGTTTCACCTTGAGCTATGAATACCTTGGTACTAAACTAGACCTAGCACTAAACATGAGTAGCTACTTTAACAATGCTTATAAAAAATGATGGCAGACTAAGATTACTTAATAAGAGCAGCCGTGGTGCAGTGGTAGCGCACTTGCCTCAGTAAAAAAGGATCCGTAGTTCTAACCTCACCTCTGGACAAATTTTGCGACATCGGTTAGGAAGGAGGCTTGAACTTCCTTCCTAACCGATTAAATGCTCATCTGCGTTGCTCTATGATAAGACTTTAAGGACTTTTTGGAGCATCTAAATAAAATTAAAAAAAAATGAAAATAAAATAAATTAGATATTTGTTCACACCTCTTGCAGCAGAATTACCGCATTTACCAATTGTCAATTATTCTCGTTTTAACCTATTGTAGAAATCTTTGTATCTATTGTAGAAATCTTTGTATTCAGAAACCACTCCCGCGATTGTGTTACTAAGAGGCTCAGCATCTTTAAACCGAGACGCAACATCAGCGATGATTAGAGCATATTTATTAATTTAACAACGAACTTTGTCATGAGGTAAATAAAGCAAATCAGCTTGGTGAACTTTATTAGGACAACTTTCGTTACCTTTGGCTCTCGGTATGTAGATAGGAGCGGGCAAAAAAAATTTTCCATAATGGTTGTTTTCTAAGTCATTTTCTGGCGTCTTTTTCAAAAGTTTCGCAGCAACTGCAAGCTTTTTAATAGCAGCAATACCATGCCAATATCCTCAAATACTTTGGTAAATCTTAGAAAACTTTTTATCTCTTTCGCGTATGCATATTAATATATGTTTAAAATTAGACAAATATGTTTATCTAGTATACAAGTGAGCTATACAATAATAGAAGCGTAATTGAAAAAAGAAAGAAAATGATGAACTTATCGAATTCATTGAAATTAATCAAGCCGATTTTGGTGAATATTATTATTACTATTTATTTGCAATTTATTTATAGTTGACACTTTTACATACATATTAAGTAGTTTTATATTAGGTAAAGTCAACTCAAACAATTTTAAAAAGTTCAAAAAAATAGTTAATAAATCAATAGCAAAAATTAAGAAATAAAATAACAAGTTATTTAAAATTTCCATAAAATAAACATGCAACTTTATAATTGAAATTTGCATAAATTAAACATGCGACTTTTAAATCCAATGTCTTTGACATAGGTCATGCATAATTTGCAACGGCACTGTTTTGGAATCCAATTTTTGATTTTAATTAAAACTATTTCAGTGTTAATGCTGATTTGTAACTCATTGTTACCGAATTCAAAATTGATGATCGCAAATGCGAAATGGGCGTTAGACCGTATTACACAGTCTGTTTATTGTTATATGCAAGTTTATCCAAACTTAGATCAGCATTATGAAAACGAAAAATCTCTTCCATTGATTTATGGGCAAGTCCCAATTTAACTTTGAAAATATCCGTAACTAATACGTGTAAACTCTTGTGGTGTATAGTTATCGAACCATTCTTTACAAGTAGTTCTTCAAAAGGAGATTGATAGTCTTGATATACAATTCTAATGTCTCTTAGGTGTATTCTGTTTATACGACTGTTCAGGTTTCTGCTATGAAACAACCAAATTAATGGACAATAAGAAAAATGAGATGTAATAAAAGCGCAAAGTATGAATTTTCTTTGATTCAAAGACATTAATGAAGCAATTCTGGAAAGCGCATTAACTTTTTGACTTGCTGATTTACATAAATTTTTATATAAATATTAGCACTCTCTAGGATGGGAAAAAAAAAGTTATGTTAAAATGAGATGACAAAACAGCTTTAAATTTTGTTCCAATATTACCGCTTGCTCATGCCAGCTCTATATGTTTGTATATATTTAACCGAATTAGTAAGCCTTCAATTATGCATGTAGCTAAATTAACAGGCATCATTCTACATAATGATGAAAAAATGGTAAATATTGTATGGTCAACAGTTTTGACGAAAAACTTAGCAGAGGCTCTCATTGTTAATAAAAAAAAAGATTCCATCGCAGTTTAGTAGGAGTTGTCGTGGCGCAGTGGTTAAAGCTCTTGCTTTAGCAAGAGATCCAAGGTTTGAAGCAAGCTTTAGGTATATTTTGCGCCATCAATAAGGAAGAAGGAATGAACTTCCTAGTCAAATGCTCTTCCGCGGTGATTTGTAACAAGACCGTTATTTCTTCTTGGAGCACCTAAAACAAAAATAAATAAAAAAAATTACAGCAAAAATAGAGCTAAAACTTTAATGCATTAAACCAAGTTAATGCTCCCAAAGAAAAAAAGTTTTCAATACCCTCAAAATTTTTAAATACATAGGGATGGCTCTTCAATACAAGAAATGTCATTCCAAGAAAAGAAGACAGAAAGTAGAAAAAGAAAAAACTTTATGTATCGAAGAGATCCTCTAAAATTCGTACCATTCATTTCTTTTTACCAGACATGCTCTAAAAGAGTCAATTTTTTTTTTTTTACAGCCATTAAAGCTTTATCAAAATCCATCTTATCTATAAGGACATCCAAGTCTAATTAACTCTCGTACGAGTACATATTTGCCGTCGTCTATTATTTAGCTAATGCAATTATATTGATAACTAATGCCAGCTTTATTAGGCTATTTCAAAATGTCTCGATGCACTCAACATTTCTTTTTTTATTTTGGTGGAACTTTTAATGCTATGACCCATTTCTTATTCATAAGCATTTGCCTTGTTGCTTTGCTTGCAAGCAGAAACAAAACACTTTTCCAACAACCTTCACATTAAACTGAAATAAAGTTTGACTAGAAATTTTAAATTTCAAAGATTGCTATAGCCAATTGCTAGGCCGGCGCATATTAAACTATGAAATGCAATACCGAGAGCAGGACGCATATAGTCCTTTCAATTGCCTCCGGCTGGTCCACCTTATGACATTTTTGAAGTTTAACAAGCTACTTGTTATGTTTAATGCATTATCACTGCTTCAAATAGAAGTTAGTTTTCAATAAAGTTTAAAGGAGTCAATTAAAATTAATGTCAAATCCCGAACTTTATTTAACCATCAGGTAAAGATCATTTGATATACGCTAGGTGGTTTAATGAAATCAATGTCAATGAGCCATCGTTCTTAATATTTTAACATTAATTTAAAATAAAAACATAGCTTAACAAACCTACACCTTCTATGAGTAGGGACTACGGGTTCCGGATAAAACCACTTATTACTAAAGCTCTATGAGAAAAGGCCAAACGCTATCAAAATTCTTATCTGCCCCACTATTCACTTCAATAAAATGTTTAAAGAAAGTAACTTCATACTCGATGAAAACTTTTTGAAATCTCAACATATCTCTAACATTTAATATTTCAGCGCAAATACAGTAGCTACTATTGCAACAGTATTTGCGGAACAGTGTCAAAAGCTTTAGCAAAGTCTGCCATTACTACATCCAGAGGTATAACATTGCTAATGCAAGAAAAAACTAAGTTCGGAGTTTCTAACAAATTTGTGGTACAAGATTTCTCTTTTTCAAATCTATGTTGTTGGGTTGTCAATAAATTGTTGTTGAAAAGATACGTTTTTATTTTTTCTTATATAAAAGATTCTAATATTTTGTAGGGAACAGATGTTAATGAGACAGGGCAATAGTTGGTGGCAATAGTTTTGTAACCTTTTTTATAGATTGGTGTTATAGTTTAAATTAAACAAATTGTCAAATATTATTGAAAAAACAAAATAGACATTCTTATGCAATTTCAAATCTTATTTGTTACCTATGTATTGATATTAAATAACTTCAAATATTATGTCTCACCTATGTATTGACAATATATAGCTTCAAATATTGTCTTACTTATGTATTGATAAAATTGAAGTTAAAAGAGCAAAGTTACAATTTTTAATGTTTTTGATGCGAACAACTTAAAAAGTTTTTTTTATTATTTCTTATTCGAATTTTTTACAAAAGTATATTTGATTTAGGTTATAGCCTTAGACAGTATGTCAAGTTCAAAATGGTTATATAAGTTCATGCTCTTTTTATAATTTTTTTTTTAATTTTTTTTTTTACAATGTATTTTTTTATTTGTATGTTTAATTGTATAATGTATAATGTAAATGTATAAATTATTTAAATCTTTAAGAATGTTTTTATAACTTTTTCAGTAAAAATTTTATTCAATTAGTTTCAGTTATAAAAGTAACATTATATTTTATAAAATTTGAATACAATTATAAACATATTACATAAAATTTGTGTTAACATAAAAAGTCATATAAACGCGAATTTAAATTCATCTATTTAAACAAAAAATTAAAAAAATTAATATGATTTTCGTGTAGTCGTAGAAAGGACAATAATTAAACAAATTGCAAGGCATCCCACACCGATTGCTATTCTTGCATATCTTCTGGTAGCAACAGAAGCCTGTAGAGCACGCGAATACTCACCCTTTGCAACTGCGCTATCAACCTAAAAAAAGATTTTATAAAAATAGTAAATAACAACCAACCTAACATTTTCTTCAACAGCTTCATCTGTTTACGATTCTTCAAAAGAATCTTAAACAGATTATTTAAAGAAAAAATCTGAAAAATTATTTAAACTCAAACTTTTAATATAAAACTTAAAATAGAAAACTTATAATAAGAAAACCTTATTTATTGTTAAACTTATATATATCAGTTTTATATTAAAATTGTTTAGTACCCCAAGAAATATATTAAAATCTGATTGGAACTAGAGCTTTAAAATAATTTTCAAAAATGCTATCAAATTTGAAAATCTTTGCCTCCATTACCCCAGAAAAATTGAAAACAACAGAATTTTTGTGAAGTAATTACTCAAAATCTACTTGTCATTTTGGCATGAAACTTGGAACATTTTTTAATAACATAATTCATTTTAGAAAAAATAAATGAAAACAAATAAATATTTTAGAAATTATGCATGAAACACTAAAAAGTAAGCGAGCAAAACAACACTAATATAACAAAATTTCAAGATCTAAAATGCATTGAAAAAAAATCTTTTCTCATTTGAATTTTAATAACATGAAGAACAATCTGTGAAAATTTCAGCACTTTTGCATAACTATTTAAAAAATTATCATTTTCCAAACTTTTAAAACTAGTTAAAAAATATATTTTGAGATTTTGCGATATAAAAAATAAGATTACTCAAAATGCATAAAAAAATATATAGTTTCTGGAATAAATATAATAAATTGAATACCTCCAGGTTCATATGATATTTTTTCAGTTTTCTTAACTTTATTGAGTATCCTTTTTTAATACTTTTTTACTGTTTATGTCTCTTTATTCCTTGGGGGAGTGATTTTTTTATTGAAAATCGTTAGTAGAATCTTTTTGCTTTTCTATGATTAACGTTGCATAACCAAAAAGACTAAACTCTGATAATACAGACAAAATACCTCTCGGACCGTCATTAAAATTTAATATAGCAGAATTTACTCCAATTTCCAACCAGTGTTGATCGGTTCACAAAAATTATTTTGGGACAGCGTTTCCAGATTATTGAATTGAGCTCCTCGTTTGCATTCTGCATTCGACAATGAAAACATTTTGAAAGCAATTCATCTCCTGATAAATCCTGAAAAATTGCTTTTAATAAATTAAAAATTTCTATTGATAATGATATATGTTCTTTGAATTTGGTTGCACCATAAACCTTATCGTAGTGATATTTGCACCAACTATTTTCATCTCGCGGGCACATTCTATGTTGGTATTCTTGATCATCAAATTTAGTGAAAAACTACTATCCAAACTGCTTTCTTTATAGCATATAAACTATTAATATTGTTTCTAATTACTAAATCATGTTAGTTTTGGAGAGAGTTTATTACTGATTCTGTAATTTAAAATAGTTTTATTTATTTTAACCAGATTCCTGAGGCGAGTGCCAAGACGTTTTTGCACATGAACGATAGGTTCTAACTTTACAGGAGTGGTACCATACTCCTTATATGGCTCACTTTGCATGAAATTATTGAATGATGAAGTGTCTCTATCTCCAAGATACTCTTTATATATAAAATTATACTTTGCTATGGAGGGATTAAATATTGAGTTAGCACCAGCTGATTCTATTGAACCAAAAGAGCCTTTATGGTTGATATTGCATATATAGTTAGCACGCCATTCATCATACTCAGGGCTATTAGTTTTATTTTCCCAATATTGACAAGCACTACAATGTTTTGAAAGAACTTTATAGTCTATGCACTTTTTACCAATCAATGCTGTCGTGACTTCATTTTGAGACGAATACCCGCGATTTTGCCACGTGCCATCAATTGTAATACGATGGTAGTAGGGACCTTCCAGATTATTTGTTATGCATTCTTGGGCTGCCTTGTTCATACTTTTAGTTGCAGCATTCATATAAGCAGTAAATACTAGACCATTTTTTTTCTTTAAATTATCAAAAGCATTTTCAGTAATATTATATTTTCATGCTTATTGCAAAAGTTTCATTAGCCTAAAACCCTAATCCAATCTCGCGGAATGCAACAACTGAACGTATATTCATTTTATATGGCTCTCTGCCTACATTATTTACAGTAGAAATAGTTTTTGAGCTAAAAACTGGTTAGTTTTTCACAGTTCTTACAATATAACTCAATGCAATATGAAAACCCCATTCTCAGATCTAATATATCAGTTATTTTCAGTGATAAGTTGCATAATTTACATACAACAATTTCAAATATTTTCTTCAAACAGTCATATCATTCAAAATGAAGTAGCTTTCAGTATCTTCAAGATTATTTTTTTCGAAATAAAATTGTTGTTGGGGTAAGGTGTGTCAATTTTTATTTTTTTTTCAATTTCAAAAACGGCAAGGTTACTTTTGGCGAAGAATTTAATGGAGATTCCGAATCTGCAAAAAAAAACTTTAAAACATAATGTCTTGCTCGGTGGGTCAGCGTTGTTTTGAACGGAAAAATAACCAAAATGTGACTAATTAACAGAGCAAAACTATAACTAAAAAAAAAAAAAAAATTTTTGATAAACTCAATAATTGTTATGTTGAATTTTAAGAAAATTGATTATTTGGTTCTAAAAGTCATTAAAATTAAATACAGAAAAGGAGTTTTTGTGAAGAGTGTTTTTACAAAAATCAGCCACTTTTTTCATACTTTTGACTAAGAATGTTACGGTAAAGTGTGTTGTTTTTTTCCTGTTTTTATCAAACTTTAAAAGTAAGGGGAGTTCATTTTTGTGGGGAACTTTATAGGGAATCTGAATCTGAAAAAAATAAATAAAAATAAATATGTCTTGTTGGAGGGAACGCTTAGTTTTCAACGAAAAAATGACTAAAATATGAATAGTTAAGGAGAAAAAATTATTAGCTAAAAAAAAAAAATTTCAATTATTTGATTAACTCAATATAAAATGATATTTTCATGAAGTTCAACATAAAAAATGTTGAACTTCATGAAAATATCATATTTTGTTAAAAAGTCAAAAAAATAAACACATAATGGGGGCTATTGTGAAGGTTACTTTGAAAAAATTAGTCGATTTTTTCATAATTTAGACAGGGTAGGGTGCGCTTACTATTCTAAATCGTAGGGTGCGCTTTCTTTTCTAAAAGTAATAATAAGTCAAACATTTTTGTTACAACAAAGAGTATATTATATACTAATACATTTATAATATATATTATATAATACTGATATCTTTATTAAAATTTACAAATAATTAACAACTAATAATTTATATATTTTATTTAAAATATGTGAGTTCAACTAAATTATATTTCGCATTGTTTGTGCTCATAAAACCCCTACTGATTTCTTTGTGTTTTTATATATCCTGCTCGCTTCTCATGGAAATATATTTTTGCACAAGGAATTCAATTGGAATAAAATATGCCGAGGTCTCTCAATGCAAATATGCAAACAAAAACTTTGAAAAAGTGACTTTAGGTGAACTTGAAATAGGGCCTGTTTCTCATTCCAGATGGCTCACTACAGCCAACCGTTTTTGTAGATTGTGGGTTTCAAATCATTTTCTAACAGAAAAAAACCTCAGAAATCTACGTTTAATTATTGAATTCATAGTTGGTGTGTATTTTCCTTGCTGGTTTCAAATAACGGTAAAACATTACTGGTAAGATGGACCTCGGCATATTTTAGTCCAATTGAAACAACTAAAATATTAAAAAAAAAGAAGTTGTTGCAATAAAACGAAAACTGTAAAGAGATCTGCATGGTTTGCAATTATTGAATGCATTATTCAGACTCTTTTATGTTCCGAAGATGAAGAGGAATAAAAGTTAGGAGTGAAAAAGGTGCTAGACATTAAAAAGAAGGAGATGATAATACTCAGTTCGTAGAGTTACAGTAAGAATTCGCAAAGCCCCATTCATAAATACTGATGCTGATAAATTGACCAATCTAATTCAGTGGAAAGATTCAATATACAAACCACTACTTAGCTTCACAACCCATGAAGTCATAAAATATTTTCACAAGCCTATGGTAGTTCCAGATTGGCCATGCCATTCCCAATCTATCGAACGTTGCGCTTCTTTTTTATACAATTACATGAATATAATAACTTATTTAAAATTTGTTAATGACTAAATTGTTTTTAATGTTTAATATAAGTTACAGAGGCTTGTCCAAAAACATATTTCCATGAGAAGCGAGTAGGATATATAAAAACACAAAGAAATCAGTAGGGGTTTTATGAGCACAAACAATGCGAAATATAATTTAGTTGAACTCACATATTTTAAATAAAATATATAAATTATTAGTTGTTAATTATTTGTAAATTTTAATAAAGATATCAGTATTATATAATATATATTATAAATGTATTAGTATATAATATACTCTTTGTTGTAACAAAAATGTTTGACTTATTATTACTTTTAGAAAAGAAAGCGCACCCTACGATTTAGAATAGTAAGCGCACCCTACCCTGTCTAAATTATGAAAAAATCGACTAATTTTTTCAAAGTAACCTTCACAATAGCCCCCATTATGTGTTTATTTTTTTGACTTTTTAACAAAATATGATATTTTCATGAAGTTCAACATTTTTTATGTTGAACTTCATGAAAATATCATTTTATATTGAGTTAATCAAATAATTGAAATTTTTTTTTTTTTAGCTAATAATTTTTTCTCCTTAACTATTCATATTTTAGTCATTTTTTCGTTGAAAACTAAGCGTTCCCTCCAACAAGACATATTTATTTTTATTTATTTTTTTCAGATTCAGATTCCCTATAAAGTTCCCCACAAAAATGAACTCCCCTTACTTTTAAAGTTTGATAAAAACAGGAAAAAAACAACACACTTTACCGTAACATTCTTAGTCAAAAGTATGAAAAAAGTGGCTGATTTTTGTAAAAACACTCTTCACAAAAACTCCTTTTCTGTATTTAATTTTAATGACTTTTAGAACCAAATAATCAATTTTCTTAAAATTCAACATAACAATTATTGAGTTTATCAAAAATTTTTTTTTTTTTTTTAGTTATAGTTTTGCTCTGTTAATTAGTCACATTTTGGTTATTTTTCCGTTCAAAACAACGCTGACCCACCGAGCAAGACATTATGTTTTAAAGTTTTTTTTTGCAGATTCGGAATCTCCATTAAATTCTTCGCCAAAAGTAACCTTGCCGTTTTTGAAATTGAAAAAAAAATTAAAATCGACACACCTAATGTTGGAGGGTACTCTGCTTTTGTGGTTGTTGATGTTGTGTTGAATAAAAGTTTGTTTGCTGATCATTTTTACAACAATTATGGAGATGAACATTAGTTTTTTTCTTTTTTAAAACAAAATTCTGCTTGTAATCTTTAGGCATTATGCTTTTAAAATAGTACAAACAGTAAATAGTATAACTTGCAAAATTCCAAAATACTAGAAATACTGCATTAAACAACCTTTGTAACAACTTGAATATATTCTAAGAATTTGAATGATCATTCAACTTATGACCAAAAAAATAAACAAGGTAGGCTTTATACTCAAATACTCAAAGGTAAGCTATATACTCAAGGTAGGCTATATATACTCAAATATTTTTTAATATTTAAAATATATTGATTTTTGCAGTACATTGGAAATATTTGTTTTATTTATTTAATAATATCAAACTCCTTGGTTGATATAAATCTAAATTATTATTACTCAAAGTTAAAATTTTGCATTAAAAAATTTTGTATTCTGTGAACAAAAGAACCAAATTTTTTTTTTTCAAAATTGACTTTTATTTCTTGGGTTATCACCTTCAACGATATCAACGAGTCAACGATAAAAAACGTCGGTTTATTGGTGAAAAGCATTATTTTCAAGAGCTGAAAATTCATAAAAACAGTAAAAAATCTGAAAAAAAGATTTTATCATTAGGGATCGTCCATAAATTACGCAACGCTAAATTTCACTAATAAATAAAACAAATAAGACTATAAGTTTTTCCTCGCAAAGCCTCAAGTCATATAAAAATTAAAACAGCCCATTAAGTTTAATTAAAATTGCCGCGTAAACGCGCTTAACATCTCCTACTCCTTTTTTAAAAATAAATTTAGCTTTGCGTAATTTATGGATGATCCCTTCTTATACCAAAAGAATGCGCGTTTATACCAAAAGCGCGTTCGTCGTTGTTGCTAAAAAAACGCAACAATAATTAAAAAAAATAGTTTTAAAACTGAATCACGAACTGACCACGAACTAACAACGAAGAATCAAGCTAATTGTATTCAGAAGTTAAAGATTTTAACTAAACCATGAGTTTAGGCTCAGATATAGTAAAATTCAAACTTTATAATCAAATTAAATGTCCTTGATTAGAACTATTTATTGTTACATCTTGTTTTTACCATTGTTGTATATTTGTGGCTTTTTTTAGATTACCATACAATATATACAACATGCAGATGGTCTATGCACCAAACTTTGGACTAAAGTCTTTTATATATTGTTTTTTTTTTCAATCAATGTTTTGGTATTGATTGATTTGCATCAAAATTTAATTTTTATACTAAACATTATATTTCTAAAAACTTTAGTTTGTATTCATCCGTTTGTAATTTACCCATAAATATTAAACAACTATTTTTATATCTGTTATTTAGACTGCTTATTGAAAGGATGCTATATTGTTCTCAATGCAAAAGCGTTGAGAAAATTAAATTTAAAAGTTTTTAAAATAAGTATCCAAAGATTGAATAGTTGGTGACTTAGATACATCTTTTACATCTTCAGATCATCAGACGCTTATCAACATTTATTTTTCTCAGATCATCAGATACTTTTCAACATTGTTTTACATCTTCAGATCATCAGACGCTAACGTTACAGTGTTTTTGTTTAGAAAATAAATAATTAAAAATCAAATAGGCATTAAAAAATAATGAGGCAGATTATAGCAAACTCGTCCCAAGCTAAAAGCAATGACGTTAAAAGAACTTCGAATAATGGCAGGAGCTGACCAAAATCAGCATTCTAAATTTACAAATCTGTTTTGGGAAACATGAAAACATCTTTTCATAAGCTCAAAACAAGGTATTTTACTTTTATCCAGCAATTAAACAGCACTTTTCGGAACTCCAAAAAGTGATGCATAAATTAAATTGAAATTTTAACTTTTAAATTTTTAGTATTATTTTTTTACCAAGGTAACAAGGTTTTTGTAAATATTTTAATGCTTCTAATAAAAAAATTTTTTAAATAAAATGTTTGTATGAAAAGATTTTCTGATATTATTAATTTCGATTCAGACGGCTAAAGTAAAACATTATTAAAATGTTGTCTGATTAGCTTTGACTATTAAATAGCAAAGTAGCAGTTTTCAAATGGTGGTAGGAATATATTTAATATTTGGCAGACTTATGAAAGTTAAAAATCCACAATTAAATGTTTGATTAAACTTTTAAACATCTATCTATATATAATAATACTGAACTTATTAGTCGAGCCCACTCGTGCGTTTTGACACAGAGCTGAAGGCGTCCATTAAAGAAAATAAAAAAACAAGAACAGGTTCAGCACTTTTTTATGAAAAAATATTAGAAATTGGTGTATTTAATTCCAATATGCAATTTTAATTATAATCAATAATTATAATTAATGTAAAAATTCCATTTTATAACGTTATGTACAATCGCCTATAAATATAAACGTCAGTAGCGTTACTGACGTTTACACTTATAGAAAACATCATACTTTAACATTTTAAAACGAAAATAAAAAAAAATAAAAATATTGCACGAAGTTTTTTCTGCTATAAATGGTTCATATTCTCATTTACAAACTCAAAATAATTAAAACTTTCTAATTAAAATCGATAATGAACTTAACATAAATAACAAAGAAACTCAAACCAATTACGATAATTATAATCTGGGATTAAAAGAAGAAGCAATACTTCATCGAAATCCAATAGGTAATATTCAATAAGCTCAATGACAGCAATTCTCATAAGAAGTGTAGTCCTATGTCTTCTTAATCCATTTTGAACAATCCAATGAAAAGTAAATATTTGATTGGACAATACTAAACTCAGATTGAAACATAGGTTGATTTTCTTGGTCTAGCAAAGTATGAACTAAACTACAGGAATTCTACAACTAAAATTATTATATGAACATTAAAGAACAGCTATTTGTTACTCTTTTAAGACTTTAACAGGCTAATAACATTGTTGCATTTGCTCATATATATAGTGTCAGTGAGTCTTACGTAGCATATTTGCAACTTGGATAATGTTTCTTTTTTATCGCTTTAAAGATTATAAATTTTTGATGTTTCTACCTCAATAACAATTCTATAAGTTTCTTTCTCAAATTTTCAAAAATTTCATTAGCATAAGATGCTCAGTTGGTTGTTTTGAAAATGACTGTGAAATGCGACGTGGTTATAGTAAACAGGGCAGTATCTATTTATCTTATGAGCATCATTGTGCCTAAAATGTCTAAATACTGTAAATCCTAATAGAACTGTTTATTTAGTTTTAGACCTTTATTGCATTGATGATGTTACAAATTTTTTAACAATGTAGGATTATGTCTTTTATTAATCCTGGTGATACCTAATCTAATATAGTAATATAGTCTTATTGCTATGTAACTAATTTACGTTGCAGCTTGCCGTGTTAACTTTCAAGATTGTTTATGCAATTCATGGTTTTACAAAAATATTTTGCTGAAGTGTTAGCAGTTAGTATTCAATCATAACTTCTATTTTTATGGCTGCATATCTTAAAGTATACAATATTGGGTTATAACTATTTGTTTTTAATTTCAACTTTTATCGTTGTAATTTTTAATTGAATACTTTTAATTTTTTTGTTCTTATAACAAAAAAGTATTCACTTTTTTGTTAAAAGAAATATCTTTGTAAAAATAACGATGCTGAAATTGGCAATAATTAAGAATTGTTTTGTTTTGATGGACAAATACAACTTTTTAATTCTAAGCCTAAAGAGTTATATTTTGAACTAGGCAAATATCTATAAAATTAATTTTTCTTTTTCTAAGAAAATTTTTCTTTTTAAAATATTCTTATTAGAAAACAAATATGTATTAAGTTACTACAGATGTAAAATGTACAACCAAAATTCAATATTTTGCAAGATTTTATCAGTAGGGGAGAACTTGCACCCTTGATCCGTTAGTACTTTTGATCCTACAGCGTCATCTCCATACTTACATAACTTATTAAAGAGGGGTGATAACCAGTGTGTTATAAACATTGCATTTTCAAAATAAATCTTGTTTTGGTTGAAAAATAGACCACTATTAAATTCATTTATAAAAAGTTTGATTTTGACGACAAAAAGTAATTTTTTACTTAACAAGGAACCTCACATCTTTACTATTTTTTTGAGTGGAGTAAATTTGCTTATATCATTTTGTAACTAAACTATTCACCTCTTGTATGGCTACTTTTGGTAAGCTTTAGAAGCCTCTAGTATAGCAAAAAAATATTTTTTGTTAAAATGGAGCGGGTTAACACCCTTGATCCTAATGCATTTATGCACTTTTGATAGCATGATCGAACATACACACACAAACATATACAATATGTCATATTGTTTTTAAATTTTTTTTTTCCAAAATATAGCCTTAAAATGAAGACTTTATACTTTTTTTTGTTCTTATAATAATTTTATACAATCTAATTGTATTGTGTATATATATATATATATATATATATATATATATATATATATATATATATATATATATATATATATATATATATATATATATATATACATATATATATATATATATATATATATATATATATAATTAAATTTTAGAAAAAACAACTTTTAATGGAACTTAAAGTTTCATGCCTATCGGCAATCATCAGCCATGAAGTACCTTATGGCTGATGATTGCCGATAGGCATGAAACTTTAAGTTCCATTAAAAGTTGTTTTTTCTAAAATTTAATTATAAAACGCTCTGTTTTTGAAAAAATATATATTTTCTTAAATATTGAGCACTTTACAACAATCAAGAGTTTAGTATTTTTAATACTAAATCATACAACAGCAATATATGAAACGATGTATACAAAAACGTTCTAAGTCATAAAAACTATTTTTTCGGGGAACGAGAAAAAACTTATTAAATCAAAATTATTACTTTAATAAATTCAAAAAAAAATCTGGGTGCTATTTGACATCTTTAAATATTCGATTTGTTAAAAAATATATCAAAATTTATGATATATATATATATATATATATATATATATATATATATATATATATATATATATATATATATATATATATATATATATATATGTATATATATATATATATATATATATATATATATATATATATATATATATATATATATATATATATATATATATATATATATATATATATATATATATATATATATATATATATATATATATATATATATATATATATATATATATATATATATATATATATATATAATATATATGACATTTAAGGGATGCGTAATGAAATATCAATTAAATCAAAATACAGTCTGCAAACCTAACTTAATTACCATACAAATCTTTACCAACAAAGAAGGAACATCTTTATCAGACTAACTTTAAAAGGCTTTAAAACTTCATTATGGAACAGTTGGAGAATTTTTCACCAATCTAAAAGATGTTTGTCTGCGATACAAATTTTAGCCACAAAGCATTTTTGATGTTAATGAGACAGGTCTCACGACTATTCAAAAACCAGTTAAAGTAATCGCTGGTAACGGAGATAAACAAGTTGGAAAGATAACTTCGCAGAAAGAGGGACATTGGTAACATTTTGTTGAGAAGTTAATGCTATTAACTGCATTACATTAAGAAAACTCAACCCCTCCATTTTTTATTTTTCCAAGAGTTCATTTCAAATGAAGAATGATAAATGGTGGTCCACCTGGATGTGTTGGAGTTGCAAACCCATCTGGTTAGATAAATGTTGTAACGTTTTCACCAGCTGACCCAGTGCTAATACTTCTTAATAACCATATGAGCCATGTTTTAATTGTGTTTTAATTGTGTTTTAATTGTGTTTTAATTGTGCTTTAATTGTGCTTTAATTGTGTTTTTAGAGTTAACAACAAAAAAAAAAAAAGCATGCTTCCACCACAGTCAAAAGCTGCAGCCATTAGATTGGTCAATTTATGGGCCACTGAAACGTTTTTACAATGCAGCCTGTGATGATTGGGTTGTATCTAATCTAAGACCAATAACCATATATAATATAGCTGCAGTTGTAAAGAAAGCTTTTGCACAAGATTTTACTCTAACATTTTTTCAAGATTTGTTAAGGCAGGATTTGAATCCTTTAATACTAACCTATTTTCTGATAATGAGTTTTTGGCTTCATATGTAAAAGATCGTCCAGAACCTATTACTGCTAACCCATTTTCAGGTGTGGTTGATATAGCTTCTGTTATTGTTCATGGCCCAGCTTTTAATCAATCATTGACGTCAAGTCTGTTATCAGGTTTAGCTTGTAGTGTATTGCCTATTTGGCCTATTCCTGACCATGGAAGTCAACCACCCAGTGTTTCTATTAATATCTTTTATCAAGCAAGTCTAGAAAAAATTAAACCATTCCCAAAAGCTAGATCAAGGAAGTTGCTTAAAGGACACATTTATGTCCAGCGCACCCGAATGCTCACAGGCACTCCTATTCGAAGTGAACTAAATAATCTTCAGGAAATGAAAAACAAATCTCAGTCAAATTTGAAAAAACATCATGAAACAAAAAATAAGGTCTTTTTAAAAAGAATTTATTTTGAAACTGACGAAAACAACAAAAAAAAATGTCTTAAACACCAGTCACGGTGGGAATACATTAGAATCACAACACATTCAAGAGAAATAGAAGCAGTTTCATACTTTAACAACTAGGTAAAACGTTGAGCCTCAGTAAAAAATAACATTTTTTTTATTGATTTTTTTTTCTAATGAGAAAGATAAATTTGTTGTTAAATTAATGATAACTTTATTGCTTTTTATTAAAGACAGTTTTGATGACTTGAAAATAATTCTTACACATTCATGGTATAAAATTGACCTCGAATCAAGTATGCATGCGTAGAACCATTGGATACTGGTATGTATATATATATATAGTAACCATGGTATACTATATACGTGCATGCTGGTATGTACCCTTGATCCCAATTGAATTTTTTTAATTTTTGTAATTTAAAATCTACTTATGATATTCTGGTAAAAAAATGATTATTAAATTATAATAAGGCATAAAGTTTGCTATCATCTTCTCTTACATTAGAGATCAAAATGAAAACATATATTCAGTAAACTGGCTTTATAGATTTTTAGGATAATGGCTGCATACTCTTCCCTGCTACATTTTTTTTTTTGAATTTGAAACATTTATTTTCTACTATTCCTATAATGGTATTATTAAGATAAAAAATAAGACCACAAGGAGTTAGATGAGGAAAACCATGAGGAGTTAGATTTGGTGAATACCACTTGTAACAATTTTTGTATTCACTTCATATTTTGTAATTGCAATTGGCTCTTATTTAAGTCCACAAATTATATCAGTAGTTTTTACATTTTTAAGAAATCAAGGTTTATTTTTTAAATAATTATAGTACTTTTGCGAATGAAGTTTTTAACTACCAAATTACCCGCCTTCGATTTTAATACTCTCGAAATCCGAAGCTTTTGTTACAAAACCGCTAGTTTGAAACAAATTTTCATAATTAGATGCCTGATTAGTATATCGTATTTTAGCAAATTATTTTCAGGAACAATGACTTCATTATAATCAATTATAGATTGTTCAAAAGAATTAACAAATACTTGATAAATTGAAATGTCATTTTCATTAAGTTTGAAATCTTCATAAGAAAAAATAAAAAGAGTTTCCCATA
Source organism: Hydra vulgaris (assembly GCF_038396675.1). Taxonomy (NCBI): domain Eukaryota; kingdom Metazoa; phylum Cnidaria; class Hydrozoa; order Anthoathecata; family Hydridae; genus Hydra; species Hydra vulgaris. The sequence continues at coordinate 1,814,223 of NC_088930.1, read as the reverse complement.
ATTCATTGTTTTTTACACTGTGTGGTTGAATAGATTAGACGAATCGGTTTAGACTATTTTTTGAAACAATATTCCTATATTTATTCAGTCTTGGACCCCATATATTTGTGCGACCGTGGCGCAATGGTCAGAGCGTTTGCTTAATAAGCAGGAGATCCAGGTTCGAAACGAGCCCTGGACATATTTTCGTGTCACGGTATGGAAGGAGGCGTGAATTTCCGGGTTAAATGCACTTTCGCTGTGCTCTGTGATAAGACCGTTAGATCTTATTGGGGCACTTTTAAAAATAAAAAATTAAAATAAAAATTTATGCAATGTTTTTGTGTGTTTGGTAGATTTATAAAATGCTTTATGAAGTGCTTGTGGCTTATCTTTCTTTTTAATCCTTTTTTCATTTTCATAATAGAGAATTTGATGGCATTTTAACTACATAACCATTAGGGTGGAGCAATTTTCATAGCAAAAAAAAAAGAGTTTAAAAACCAATATTACTGAGACACGAATCAATGTCTATTAATTATAAGACAAAAGTAAAAAAATATTTTTTGATTTTGATGAGATCTTGAGGGTCCTCTTTGGAATTTAAATTCTTGACAGGTCCTAATATTTTTGAATTTTTTTTTTCTAAACCATATCAACCTTGGACTCAAAAAAAGCAGAAAAAAATGCTTGTTTCATAAATAATAATTTTACTAAAAAAATTTTTTAGTGAAAAAAATACTTGCAAAAATATACCTTAAAACCCCCGTTTTGTTGAGGACGGGGGTTTTTAATGAAAAAAACAACTCTACTTTTTTAATTTTAATTTTTAATAAAAACAAATATTATTTTCAAAATCAGCATATTATTTTGCTTCTTTTAAGTATCAAGTTGATATAGTTTAGAAAAAAAAAATTTAAACAATATTAGGACCCATCAAAAATTTAGAATCCAAAGAGGAACCTCAAGAACTCATCTAAACTAAAAAAAAAAAGAGTAAGGTTCTTTTTTCACCAAAAGATATTGATTTGCTGCTCAGGCAAATCAAATTTCAAAAATTTTCAAAATCGCTCCACCCTAATAACCATTTAATAAAGCATAATCACAAAGCATAAGAAGTTAACACGCTATGTGTACACATCTATCAAGACTATTTGCAATTCAGTTGCATGTTACTGTTTTTAAATGCCCACTATATAAGGGCCGACGACAACGGTGTTGTTGTCCTGTATTAATTTTTATTGCGACAGTTACGTCCAATGATACATAATTTTTCAATTGAATCGTGAACATGTGCACGTAAATAATAAGTATACACAGAAGAATCCATCTATAGTACTTGTTATACTATTTATTAGAAGTTAAAACAATATTATCTTGAATATTTTAACTAAAAATGCTGTCTAATAATGGCCGTCTTTTCTTAACAGGTTTTGCAAATAAAGTATAGACATTTCTTGAGTTGTGATTTTATTTTGGAAATTAAAATTGATTCAACCACGTAATAATAAACATGACCTTAATTTAACATCGATGATATAGTTTAAAAAGAAAATGTATGCCATCCGACTCTGAGAAAAGATATATTATTAAATATTGACAAATTGCATTGTTCTTTATTGTACCATTTACCATCATCAGTGCTGGATTATTGCGTTTTGGAATGTGTATAAAAAGAGCATCATTAAAAGATGAAATCAGTCTAAAGATGACAAAAGTATTCCAAGCAATAGCCCAAGTATTGGGTAATTATTCTAAGTATTGGGTAATAGTTCAATTAGTTATAGTTAATAGTTTATTATTTTTGCTAATTTTAATGCATAAATCCTGACTTGTAACCATTCTCACCTCTCATTGATTTTTTTAGTATGGGCAAGTCTCCAGACTTAACCCCAAGAAAAAGTAGGGAAGTAAAAACCTTACTTCTTTATTCTACACATTCTCAGAGAGAGATAGCAGCAATTGCAAAGGTTTAAAAGTCAATAGTGAGCCAATTTAAAGATAAAATTGATACAAATGTGCCTCTAGACCAGACCGTGTCGGCAAAAGTAGTAGAAAAAGCATCACTACTATATGTTGTGACCGTAAAATTAGAGACATTTGTCTTAAAAACAGAAAAAAAAGTGTGGCTCAAATAGCTACAGTGATAAACAATGAAGGAAATAACGTCTCCAAAAGACGGTTCTGAGAAGGTTGGCTGAAGAGAATTTAATGGGTCGTCGTCTAACCAAAAAACCACGTTTAATTGAAGCCATAAAAAAAGCGACTCGAATGGGCTAGAAAACACCAGCATATGACATTTCAAATATTGATGGATAAAACTCATTTGATCGACGACGCCATCGAGAAAAATTCCACCATGTCTGCGTTTTGGAAAAGGTTAAACATCCTGTGAGTGTAATGGTGTGGTCTGTGATCTCAGCCAAGGGTATAGGCTGTATAGGTATGGAAAGAGCGTTATTGTAGCAAAGGGTTTCATTACAAAATATTAAGATTATTACCTTATTTGTTAAAATATTTTATAAAAAAATAAATAGTTATGAATAAGTAATTACGTTGTTTTATATTCTAAATAAAGCTCTTTAACAATAAAAACAATAAGAAAATATCTACAAGATACGTATTTATTCATTAAAGTAGTTTATACTCTAAAATTACTTAAAAAGTAAAGTGTCCCTAATAATTTGGCAGCCCACTCTATATACAACAAAAAGCGGGAGGACAACACTAAACCTTAAATGATGGATCTGAAAATGATAAACATGTATCAGATAAATATTTACCAACACTTAAACTTTCTGTATAAATATATCAATATTCTAACTCCAAAAATTTTTATAAGTAAAGTTAATAAAAATCTAAATGAGACATTTCTTAAGAATTTATCACAGTAACACATATAAACTACCTAAAAAAGTAAACAAATACACAGAATATAGTATAACTTATAGAGGACCTATGCTATGGAACTCTTTTCTGAAAGGCAATTTAAATATGGCAAAATCGTTATATTATATCATTATACCTTCTTATTTAACTGTTTATATTTTAGATATTATATGTAATCTTTATATATTATATCTTGAATATGATGTTATCCCAGTAAACACACAAACGTCTATTAAACGTCAAAACAACGTTTCGACAAAAGGTTCAGATTCGGTCGATTATCCTTTTAGAATGAAATCCAAATTAACGTAAGATTAGTCGTCCATAAAACGTCGATATTCAAACGTATTTTAGACGTCTATTATAGGTTATTATACGTATATAAAGCGTTTAGATTTTGTCTAATTTACTTTTAAATCTAGTCTAATTAACGTATATAAAGCGTTTAGATTTAGTCTAGTAAACGTATATTAAACTTTTACATCTTGTCTAATAGTTTCTTTGATTTAGTTAACATAATTTCAATTTATATAAACTTCAAAACTCACATAAATTAAAATTACGTTATATTTATAAATTTATAAATAAGATATAGTTAGTAAAAAGACCTGATCTTATTTTTTATACTTTTTATAACTGTTAAAATATGTTCATAAAATTTTATACTATACTACTTTTATACTATACTTTAATATTATAAAACTATACATAAAGTTATAAGCTTATATAAAACGTTTTCATTTAGTAAGGATTAAGAGAAAAAATGTTCGTGCACTATACTTGTTTATGCTTCGATCATTAAAAAAATATTAAATGATCAAGCATTTACAGTGGAAATTTTATAGTAACAATTTCTATCAAATAACTTTTAAATTTACTCTCATTTAGCAGAAAATTAAAGTTTCCATTAAGGTGGCACACAACTGAAAACAAGTTTTTTTGTAAATAATCAAAATTTTGATTTTTTTTTTTTAATGACAATTATTTTATATTAAAATAAAATAAAAAACAGATAATTTTTTTTTTTAATTAATTTTATTATCCATAATGGCCAAAAATGGGTTGTAAAACATGTGTTTTTAGTAAATCTTCAAAACCTAATAACTTAATTTTGCCTCAACTACTGAAACTAAAATTTTGAACATAGCTTCCTAATCATATTTCACCCTGTTTGACCGTGGGAATTTTTATAATTTAAATTATTTCATGAAATATTGCATTTCTAACAAAATCACCTAATATATATATGAAATATCAATAAATTCAGCACTATAAACATCAATATTTCACTTTCTATAACTTTTTATGAAAATTCTGAGGGTTAAATGAAGTATTATATTATGATAAACAAATCCTGAAAATTGTATTATGTAATTCTGTTTTGTTAATGAGAAAATGTGTTTCAAAGTTTAAAAAAATACATATTGAGAAAAAAGCAAAAATAAGAAAAAAATATATAACAACATAAAAATTATCAAAATCCACCAGAGATGTAACTATCAGTTGTTTCTTTTATTTGCTGATCGTCTATGAAACCTTTTTTAACTGCTCTTATTTTTTTTCTCTGCATTTTACTTTTATCCGTTGACTTTGACTTCATATGTCGAATTCTGGTTTTGTCAACTTTACTTGACGAAGTTAATGTAACAATTCCACTCAAGCCAAAGTATTTTAAAACTTCTAATACACCATTAGCACCATCATTATAATGCAGCACTGCTGAGTATGTTCCCATTTCAATTGTAGACTTACTAACAAATGTGTGCTTTGGTACGCGAGACCATATAATAGAATTTAATGCTTCATTGGCATTTTGCGTCGTTCCATGCAAACATTTAATTAGAAGATCATCAGCCTGAAGATCCTTGATGATTGGTAAAATAAGATTCTTAATCCAGATAGGTATACATGATTTTGATTTGTAATTTGTATTATTTAGAGCCCAATATTTGCACCAACTTGCCAATCCTCTTGGGCAAAACTGATGTTGCATTTGCTGGTTTTCAAAGTTGGTAAAATGAAATAAAATAGCATAAACTGCCTTTTTCATAGCATACAAGTTGTTGACATTTTGACGAATGGCCATGCCATAATAGTTTTGCATAGAATTTATACATTTTTCTGTTAGGTTACCTCTACCTGATAAAGGTGTTTTAGTGCCTTTGTGTGCTTTGACTAAATTTCTAAGTCGTGTACCCAATCTTTTTTGCACATGACCTACACATTCAAGTTTTATTGGAGTGATGTCAAAATCCTGGTAAGGGTTTGAGTTTTTGACATCTTTGAATGAAGAAGTGTCTCCATCACCTAGAAACTCTTTATAAATTAGATTATTTTTTTTAACCGAGCGATTAAAAATTGTTACTGCTCCTGCAGACTCCATACTTCCAGACGAAGATTTGTGATTTATTTCACATTGATGATCAATTATCCAACACTGATATTCTGGAGTTCCTTTTTTACTGTTCCACATTTTACAGCCCATGCAGTACTTAGACAAAACTTCAATATCAATGCATTTATCCCCAGAAATCGCAGTAACTACACCGTGCAATGAATTGTGACCGCGTTTCTGCCATGTACCATCAATTGAAACTCTTACACATGGTATATCCTGAGCAATGTCAACTTTTTTAGAGTCCTTAGTCGCTAATAACATACTTTTCTCTGAAGCACTTTTATAAGCTACCATAATAGTTTTGTTTAATTTTTGAAATCCATTTTCAGATATACATTTTAAGTTCATGCAAGATGAAAATGTTTTTATAGCTCCATAACCACAGCCTACTTCTCAAAAAGCTATTATTGCACGAATATTAACATCATATGGTGAGTTAGCTGTTACTGCATCAAATTTAGCATTTATTGATTTGTTTGATGAATTAAATCTTTTAAAATAATCACAGTGTTCACATTTTAATTGAAACAAATGTGCAAATCCTTTTCTACTGGAATCAACATCTGTTAAAAGTAATGGCTGAAAGCAGTTGTTGCATGCAGTTTTAGCTATAAGTTCTTTAAGAATTGAAAAATTAATAAAAACAAAATAGTTATCTTTTCCAGAATCAAATGTATTCGAGTAGTTGGGTTTGATTTTCCTTTCACTAGAACAGCTACTTGCTGCTTGAGTTGTGGACGATGTCATCGTCGATGATAAGATGTAAGAAGAAGATGATTTTTTATTTCCAACAACACCATTCCATTTTCGTTTTATCCTTCTTGATAAATTTTGTTTAGTTTTATTTCCTTGTTTATTCATTTAAAAACAACTTTATTCCAACTAAATTGAAATCAATTTTTAAATTATTTGGTATAAAATGAGAGAAAAGTTACAGTATAAAAGACTAACATTAACAGATTAAAAACACTCTTGTTCGTAAATAAAATTTTGAATTATGACTTTTAAAACTGAAAACTAACAAGAGTCTGCGTATAACAAATTAAAACCAAGTTTGTGATGGTGTTTTACTGTTTTGAATTCAGAAAAACTCCTATGACTGATGGTTGCTAAGGCGTTGTTAGGGAATTTATTTTCAAGTGTCATCTACTAAAATGATATTAAATCAACTTTTATATCATTTTTGAGACTAATTTTTTTTTTATATGTTCAAGGAATGGTTATAGAATCAAAATACCCAAAAATCTAAAAATTGATTTTTTTCAAAAAACTTGCTTTTTTTCAGTTGTGTGCCACCTTAAGATTAAGTTAAAGATGATTAATAAAATTAATAAACTCATATACATATATTTGAATCACTGGTTTCTCTGGTTTATTCATTATCAAAAATCTTCCTAGTATACCGTCTACCCCTTGCTTATCATGTGCATGTTCTTGTGCAACATAATCAATATTCGTAACCAGATTTTGTAACCGCAAAAAACTAGGATAAAATAATTAGGATTTTACATATACATTTAAATATCAAAATTAGAATTACCCACAACAACTACACATATAGAGGATTTTCTGAATGGAAGTTTTCCAAAATTTCCTGTATCATCCATGTTTATTTTTGACGTTAAAAATTTAGTAAAAGTGCAACATCATATATGCATATATGTACTTGCTCTGTTCCACCAATTTTCTTTAGCAAATGTTGCCAAATTATGCCTATTTAAACCGCGTGACTTAAGCTGTTATGTGAGTTTTCTGACCAATGGTTATATTACCTTATTATAATATAATATACGTTTATTAAACGTCGATCAAACATTTAGAATAAAGACTTATATTAGTCAATATTGTAAACGTTTGATCGACGTTTAATAAACGTATATATTGAAATATTCAACGTGTAGATTTTAAATCTATAAATGTTTACGTTTAATTAAGGTCGAATAAAGGTTTACAATATTAACTAATATAAGTCGATATTGTAAACGTTAGATCAACGTTTAGTAAACGTATATATAAAAAAGCTTGAAATGTAGATTTCAAATTAAGCGTCGATTTTCAGTTAATAATGGGTTGCAAAACGTCTTATCCATTTTTCGACCGATCTTTTTTCTGACAGATTTGTATTTTTAAATATTTTCTTTTTTGACTTTTGGTGACTATTTATATTTTTTAATACTATATATTCTTTATTCACGATATGTATTTTTAAAAATAATATCTTCATTTATGACTAATTGAGGGTATTTGTACTTTTAACTGATATATCTTCTTTTTTTCTCTATTTTCATTATTAAATATTATATCTTCTTTTTTGCTATTTTTTTTGCTAAATTTTCAACTTGATTTATTGACCATATTTTACGATTATTGTTATGATCTATGGAGGCTCTATGCAAAAATTAGGTAGGTATTTTGCCATCCATGCCTTCTTTGAGCCCCTGTCTGTTTATTATTTACACATTTGTAATGATATTTTATTTTTTGTGAAAGGGAATTGTAAACATAATGTAAAAAAATGTAAATGACACTCTTTTTACGCCAGTCTTCTTATAACCTACCCATTAAAACAAAACAAAAAACCAATTTAGTGTTGTGAAACAATATTATATTATTTAAGCAATAATAAATTCATGTGAAACTAGACTGTTGTTTTTAAAACAACAGTCTAGTTTCACATGAATTTTAAAACAAAACAATGCATTTTTGAATAGCTTTTGCTTTTAGAAAAAAACCATTTAAAGTTACCCCTATTTGTGGGGTAACTTTGAATGACTAATTAAATTAATATTATACTAAATCTATTTATTTAAATATTATTTTGAACTTGAATTCTATAAGAGTCAACCTTATCCCCTTTATTCATTTAGTTAAATTTCAAATATAGTCAATACAGTTATACGTACCGCAAAAACCATAAAAAAAGCACATCTCAATGTTTTTTTAATTTTTTGCTTTTGCAGAAAACTGTTTTAAGTATGTGTAGAGTTGCTTAATCTTAGTTCTTCGCAATTTGTTTCCCTCGATCAAAACATTCTACTTCGATCAAAACATTTTACTTGCTATGCATTAATAAGTATAACGGAAAAAATCAGGAAAGATCTTGATACTGGTCATTTCGTTTGTGGTGTTTTTATCGATTAACAAAAAGCTTTCGATACCGTTGACCATAGTATTTTGATTTCTAAATTAAAACATTATGGAATTCGTGGTATTGTAAATGACTGGTTTCGATCTTAATTTTCAGATCGGAAACAATTTGTAAGTATTAATGGTTTCAATTCCAGTAATAAGTCAGTTTTGTGTGATGTTCCTCAAGGTTCTGCTCTAGGTCCTCTTTTGTTTTTAATCTACGTTAACTACCTAAGCAACTCTGTTCACTTTTCATCAGTTCATCAGTTTGCTGATGATACAAATCTCTTGCACATCAACAAATTGTATCATTCTTTATGTAAAAATATTAATTCGGATCTTAAACATATAGTTCACTGATTAACCTAATTTGTCTCAACACCGAAAAAACTGAACTAATTTTTTTTTCATCACCAAGAAAAAACTATTTCTTTAAAAATGTTGAAATCAAAATCAAAATTAATAATAAACGGCTATTTCCTTCAAGAGTTATTAAATAGCTCGGTGTATTATTTGATTTCAATCTTTCATGCAACTTTCATGTTGATGAACTAAGCAAGGAACTAACGATCTCGAGCTAACGGTATGCTTTCAATAATTCGTCATTATGTCGATAAAGTTACACTTAAGAATATTTACTATGCATTATTCTCATCTCATCTTAGTTATTGTTGTCAAGTTTGGGGTCAAGTTGGAAACTATCGCATTAACAAGTTGCTATCGTCTCAGCGTCAATCCATCAGATTAATAAACTTCCAACCAATTAAATCAGATACATCGAAGTCCTTCAAAAAACTTTTCATTCCAACATTTCCAGCGCTAGTAAAGTATGCTAACCATCTTTTTATTTTTGACTCCTTAAATAAAAACTTGCCATCTCCTATCACAAACTTGTTCACAGAAAGTAGACTATTACACTCCTACTCTACTAGAAATATACACAATGGAAAACAAAATGTACCATCTTTTAAAACCCAGAAGCATGGTAAACATTCTATTGTTTATCAGTGCGTCTGTGAATGGAACAGGAGCCTTGCATGCATTTTGAATGAGTCTAAAAAAATATATCCTAAAATACCTTTACTCCATCTCAAACAATATCAGTTTTATAAAAGTTCTGAAAAACTTTTCAGTTTAACTTTTAGACATTATTATCATTACGATTAAAGTATTATTTTACTTTTCTTTTCGTCATTACAACAATTATCCTTAGTACTTTTTTTTTCTTTTTTTTTTTTTTATTATTAAAACCTGCTAATTATGATTTCTACATGTTTGTTTTGATGTATGTTTTATGTGTTTTGGTCTGTGTGTTTACGGTCCATGTGTTTCAGTGTGTGTTTTCTTATTATTACTTATATTATATTTAAAAGTGACACCATCCTAATATATCATTAACTTATTATTATAAATAACTTTATGCTTATAACTACCATTATAATATTAGTTATTATTATTATTTTTTCATTGTAATTATTGTAAACATACTTATTATTACTATTACTATAATTTGTATTAATTTTTATTATTATTATCAAAACTATTGTAAAAATAATTTACGGAAAATAAACAGCTTGTTGTTGTTGTTGTTGTTGTTGTTGTTGTTGTTGTTATTGTTGTTGTTATTGTTGTTGTTGTTGTTGTTGCTGTTGTTGTTGTTGTTGTTGTTGTTGTTGTTGTTGTTATTGTTGTTGTTGTTGCTGTTGTTGTTGTTGTTGTTGTTGTTGTTGTTGTTGTTGTTGTTGTTGTTTGAATACTTTTAAAAAAATAGTTTTCTAGTTATTGTTAACTGAACTTTAAATATTTTTGGAGTGTGTACCCCAAATACCGCATTCAAATAATTGGTTGTATCTTTGCAGTCAGTAAACTTATGAACTTGAAATTTGGCGTGACTTAATATTAATTAATCTGCTTTAAATAAAAACAGTTACTGCTAACTTAGTCTCGGAAGAAATATCCGATGCACCACAAATACCACAAAACTGGTACCCCAAAAAACACATTAATTATTTTGACATCTTAAAGATAAGGGAGGGACTACATGAATAGAAGATGCAAAGGAGGTTGTAAGTTTTTTAAGTTTTCCTAATGTAAAGTTTTTGGCTATTTAAAGCTTTGGCGAACGGAAAGTAAGTCTAATGATTATTTTAAATGGATTAAAGTTAACACAACCTTAACATAATTTAACTATGTTATGTTAAGATTGTGTTAAGAGAATATTTTTATTCTTATTTTCTTAACCTTATTATAGTATAATATTATTATTGTTATTATTATTATTGTTATTATTATTATTATTATTATTATTATTATTATTATTATATATATATATATATATATATATTTATATAAATATATATATATATATATATATATATATATATATATTTATATAAATATATATATATATATATATATATATATATATATATATATATATATATATATATATATATATATATATATATATATATATATATATATATATATATATACTGCAGTGAATATTAATCCTTTGGTAGTGCAAGCCAAAAATTTAGAGTAATTTTTATAGAATGTTAAAGACAATTTTTTTTACTTTTTCAGGCTTGGTCGTTCATTTTGATCAAGATTCCATGCAAAACACCCTAGCTTAACACTGAAACGCCAGGGTTACATATCAATTAACAGAGGACTTAACTGCAATCGAGGAATGGCGGTAATCATTTAAATGATCTTCCAGTAGAACTTCAAGCTGCCGGTATTATGAAAAAGCCTAAAAAAGTAGACAATGGTGTGTAGATGGGTGATATTGACACCACAAGAATCTTCAATGATGACAATATGTACACCACAATATGTAAGTTATTGTGTTGATGGAACTTCAACAGAAGTGAAAGTGCACGTTTAAGTGCACTTTTAACTTTTTACTTTTTTAGAAGTGCGCGTTTAAGCAAAAGTGAAGAAGATAAAATAAGAAAAGCAACGAAAGCTATCAGCAAAAGAGGATGTAAAAAAGAAAAAAGAAGAAGTTAAATAAAAATTTATTAAATGTAAAAGTGAATGTAGTTGCAAACAAAAAAAGTGTCAAGCTTTTGGGCTTAAGCAATGTTCTATTTGTCTTGATGTTCTTCATTCAATTTGCGGCAAAGCCAGTTACAGAGTTGATGATGTAAAACCTGTGATGATTTTACCAGCCAATCACTTTTTCAGCTCCTTAAGACTGTTTTTGCAACCGATTTAGACAACATTTATAATGAAAATATTGAAGGTTAATAATCCTTCTTTTTAATACAGAAATCAAATTACTTGTTGATGTTATGCTAACATTCTAATATTAACCTGTTGTTAAATTAGTGTTACATTAAGTAGTCTACAACCTTTTTAGACGTCTGGACAATTGCAGTGGTGTTCAAATATTGATTTTAGATAAACATATGTTAAAGTGTAAAAAAAATCAGTTTAAAATGCAATTTGTAATGCAATGTACCGCAAAAACCACAATACTACTTTCTTCTTTTTGATGATGCTATATAGGTTAACAATTGCTTAACGGAAAAAAAATTTTTTCTACATTTAGTCATAATCCATAGGTGATAGAAAAACGATATTTTGCTAACTTAATCTAAGATATATCCTATAGGCTTCTATAAAACCAAAAAAACTATTTCTTATTTTGTTAAAATTTGCGCTATTTTGCTAAAAAAAAACTACTAAACCACTTTAATTCATAAATAGATATATTAACTTTCATATTATATCAAAGTTTTAATATCTTGAATTATTTACCATATCCTAGATTACCTAAATCAATATTGTAGTTTTTGAGGTACGGTTGTTTTTGCGGTACGTACGTACGTACGGTTGTTTTTGCGGTACGTACGTACGGTTGTTTTTGCGGTACGTATACCTGTAGTGAAAAAAGAGTAAATTTAAAAATCTCAAAAACGTTCAAAGTTTCAAAACCGCCGGTTTACGGTACTGAAAAGTTAACTTTTTATAGCAATCAACTTTTTATATCAATCAACTTTTAGAAAACAAAAAATAATCTTAGTTTGGTTCCTGTGATTTTAAATCAAAATAAACATTTTATAAAACAATAATATTAAACATAATAAATACTATAGCCTAAATATTTAAACTATATTAGAAAAAAAGAACCTCAAATATAATTTATATCATAAATTATAAATTGTTTATATAAATTCTTGTATAACTATAATATTTTTTGTGTCTGATTTTGTCGTGGGGGCGTTATTAACAAATTTAAAAAAATTTAAAGTATTATCTAAAAATCCACCTTTAAATCAAGCCATCTATAAGTTATAGATTTTTTAAGGTTAAATTAATCCACCTAGAAGTTATATACTTTCTAAGAACTCACTTGTGAGTTAATTAATCTATAACTTATAGGTCTTTCAAGAATCCATGTGTAAATCTTTTCACCTATAATCTATACATTTTTTAAGAATCCCCTTGTAAATCATTCATCTTTTAATTATACTTCTTTTAAGGATCCATATATAAATTATTCAAAATTGTAATTATAACATATATAAATTATTCAAAAAAGTTAGATAACAACAAATATAATTTAAAATTAATTTGTATAAATAAATATAGTATAAAACTAAAAGGCCTGCACTAATGCAAGTTCAATATTTAAAATTATTAGCTGAAAGTCTAAGAATAATGAATGGGAATTGGAAGAAAGTTAAACTATACTTTATTTTTTATGAACTTGGTGGACATTAAACATCACTTATGTTTTTAGAATGACAACAGTTGTTTAATAACTTGAAAAATTTAAACGGATTAAGACAGTGATTTCAAACCATTAATTTGTTACTTAATGCGGTAGTGGTGTAAATGTTAAACCTCTTGCTTTATAAACAAGAAGTTCTGAGTTCAATCTCTATTACGTCCCTGATAGTACCGCGCTCAACTTGTTTCACTGCGAAGCGACTTTGTTTGTTAAAGTTTGTGTTTTGGAGTTAAAGAGTTGAGAGGTGGTTGTAACCACAATAAAGTAGCCTTCTTTACTGTAGTGGCCTTCTTGGCCTCTTGGTGATTAACATTAAAGGGGAAAAATATTTAATATAAGTTGTAAAATTACCTCATAAGATTTAAAAATGGCAAATAATCCAATAGGAAAAAAACAGCACAAAGTGGAAAATATTGCCAGCTTTAAGTGACTTGGTGGAATATCACAAACACGCACAGTTTTTTCTTGAGTTGGTTGGTTAACAGTAACGTTTATTACACTAGGAGTCTAAAAAAAAAATTTTATTTAATAAATTTATTTTGAAAACTATTGAAAAATTAAAATAGGACAAAAATAACAATTTTTGATTACTAATCTTCTTGATTGAATTGAGTCTTCTTATTTATGTCAGACTTCTTGGTTCTGAACCAAAACTTTACCACTAAAGTGGTAAAGTTTTGGTTCAGAACGCGACGACTACACTAACTTTGTTGATTAAGCTGCCATAAACTGCTATTAACAAAACAAGTTATTACTAAGTTATTATCAGAGAAAACTAGTGTTAATTGGGTTACTGAGACATAATATTTTTTTGCATTAGTTTAAAACTTCAATTAAAGTTGTCTTAGCAAATTAAATTGGATTTAATAATGAATTATCACTATTATTTAAAATACAAAACATCATATTGGCAGGCGTGGATTGAAAGTGTTATGCTACAAGATATTCTCTCTGTTATAAATGTTAATCAAGATTAAATAAAGCTTCTAAAAATACCACAACTAAACTTGCAAAAACTACTCTTATGGCCTACTTTAATTATACTGCCATATATTTTGCATTAAAAACAAATAAATAGAAATTCAGAAATGATTGGACACTAATTCTTTTGTTATATGCATCAAACATTTTGAAGAAAAATATTTTAAGAAAGGTAACAAGAATCGATGTTTTCGATAAATAAAAAAACTAAAGCCTATACCAGCTATTTTAGATTGCACAAATTTTGCTTTGTAGATGCAAAAATTATCCGAAATAAAGTGTGTTTTTTTATGATATGGGTCAAAAAAAAAGTAACTTCTACTTTTGCATTATCTTCACAAATAAACATTGCACAACAGAAAGCATTAAAAGTTGTAGGAATGGGCATATACTTTTTATATTCACAAACAATGGTCATTTCAAAAAACCCAACAACTTGCAGTGCGCAAGTTGCATGTGCAACAACTTGCGCAAGTTGCACAGTTTTCTCACAACTCAGAAAAACTCAGGAAATCGTGTAAAAAGACTTGAGCAAAAAACTTTTCAAAGTTTTCGGACTATAAACATTTTGTTAAACTTTTATTTTAACAGTATATGGCTTGCGAAATGCTCTAAGTAGTTTAGTCCATAATTTTGTATTTGTTTCAGTAATTTCATGCTCTGACCATATCAGTGCTATAACCAACTAGTAAATCTTCAAAATCTGCAGTTTATTACATGAAGGCATTAGAAAAGCATAATTTTCGAGAAAAATAATTTCTAAGGTAAAACAACTATAATGTTGGCTATCTTATTTGTTAAACAGCTTTTCCAGAGGACACAAAAGCAAGACAGTATTAGTGAAAGCTAAGTTAAACAGCATGCATTAAGAGTTGTAAAAAAAATTAAGAGAAAAAAAAAATTATTAAAGAGCATAAAATAAAAACATAATGATAAAAGTTGAAACAAAATATTACAAAGAGAGTATTGATAATTTTAAGCCTACAAAAAAAAAAAGGGAATAATGATAAACAAAAAATAAAAGCTAAAGCGAATATAATTCAAATATACCCAGTGGGCACGGTACGTTTTTAAAACGTTTTTTAGACGTTTTTATAAGGTTTAAACCCAATAAAAACGTCCTAAGAACGTTTTAAAAACGTACTGTGCCCACTGGGTAATGCTGATATTTAGACAAATAACAGATTTCTTGAAAAATTTGATGTCATTTTTACTTATATTCGCTATGAATAAAAAAATAAATTGGTATAAATAATTTATTTTACTTTTAAATTAGTTTTAAAATGTAAAATTTTTGTATATATAAAAAATGTATATATTTTATCTCGCAAAAGGAACTTGGTAAATATATCTTAACTAAATTTTTTTTGGCTTTACCCTAAATAAAAATAATTTGAGATAATAAATTTTTCAGCTAAAAGAAAATAAGTGGGCAGAATTTTTATTATTTTATTAAGTTGATTAGAAAGATAAATTGTTAATAGTACTAAAACTTTTTTACCATTCGTTAGAACAAAAATATCTCCATTTTTTAACGTTGAGAGAATTTAACTTTTGATTCTTAATGATAACTATTTTACAGCTGTTGTTGTTTATATTGATAAAATATATATAAATTAATATAATTCCAACTTTTTAAAAAAAGATTGATATTAGGAATAAAAAAACAAAAACAAACTTTTTTAAACATTATGTCAATAATTATAATAAAAATAATGCGATAAGTAAAAACAAAAAATTAAATTTTCTTTACATGAAAATTGAGAGATTGAACCCTATAATTCTCACGTAACAATATGCTATTTTGTCCTATTTATTATTACATTTATTGTCCGTTTTACGTTACTTAATGAGTAATGTATAATTTGTGTTCTGAGCAATCAATTTAACAAATTTGATATTTTGATCTTTTAATTTAACAAATTTAACACATTTTTACTTTTTTTTTTAAAAACTTAAGAGAGTATTGAGAGAATTTAACAAACTTTGTTAAATTCTCTCAACATTGCAAAAGGGAGATAGAACCCTATTTTTGCAGAACGAATTAGTTGCAGTGTTTTATTAGCTACTTTATTTGTTTAAAAAAGGTATTACTTTTTCACCTTAAAACAAGATCTTTATGATTTCACTAAAGTTTCACTGTACATATTTCATCAAATCAGTTTCAACGCTATCTGGCATCATGTGGCAACGTCATCCGGCGCCAATACTCTTAGAGTTGAGGAAGGTTGCGTAAGATGAGCGATTGCAAAGCAGGATTAGAAATTTGCATTGAATCAATCAACTTTTTTAGATTCTTTCAAGGAATTTATACATTTTCACAGTATCTACTAAACGATAGTAGGTGATTAAAGAATATTTCGTAAAAACTGTAAAGTCATTATCTAAAATCGCGATTGAATGCACACAAATGATGAAATGTCACTTACCACAATAAAATACCACTATCATGATAGTTTGGACGAAATAAGTATAGGAGAATCATTCACTTGACACTAAATCTCACAATTTGGTGATGAAAATAAAAGAGTTTGTACTGCTAACAACTCCTTGGAAAAGATCTTACCATAGAATTGACATCGTATCTCAGTTCCTATAGAGCACAATATTGATTCTAAAGACTTGTTCAGACTTGTTTGTATTGTTTAATAAATTTATTTTAGATATTAAAAAACTGTTTAACGACATGAAAGCGGAAGCCAAGAAGTTGTTGCTTGATTCCAACTAGAAAATGCAGCGGCAGCAAATCCAAAAAATAAATTTTTGGCAAAAGCAGTTTGCAGCACACAACTGTTTTGTCTCCTCCAGAAAATCCAAAATGAATGTTGTGAGAACTGTTTTGAAAAATATAAGTAAAAATTTAAAGAAAGGATCGGAAGTCTACTCTCGCACACTTAGTGCAAGAGGAGGTGGAAATAAAAATGAGTTGGCTGGGTGCTAATTTTAGTCTAGCGTTGATGAACGGAGGGGTCCTAATTTAAGGGTAGGTTGAAAATATTTTTAAAGTCTTATTTCAATTTATTGTTGGCCTGTAATCAAAACCAAATCCAAAATACAATTTTTACAAAACACGCATAAAACATCTGACTTGCGGTCAAATAGGGTTTAATTTTTAATTTAATATGCTTATATAAGTTTTATACTATGGTGAGGAATAAACCATTTTCGACAAATCGAGATTTACGAGATTTATTTTCTCGGTTGACGATTTTAGGGATGGTTTAAACTGATTTTTTTTATATTTAGTTTTGACATGGCCTATTATAATTACACGGCCGGATATCTTAATTTTCGGAGCGAAAAATTAGAAGGGTAACTTTTAGAATTTCTTAATGCCTTTAAAATTATTTATTTAAGTATTCATAGTATGGTTAATACATGTTTTTCATAATATCTCATAATATAAACGATACACAAAATTACCCAACAGTATAAAGTTTAGTTATTCATGTTTTATCGATATATACTATGAATTTACCATATAAATTTGTTACTTAATTTGGCATTATCTTGTCAACATAATTGAATTTAAAATACGAATTTGGCACCACGTTTAATCGGTGAGATATTTTTTAATTTGATATGTGATTCATATACGTTTGAAGATAACTATCTGAAAAACTTAGATGAAATATGCTCTCACACGAAGAATTTAATTGTTGAAAGTTTGAACACAGTTTCAGAAAGATTGATTCAAAATCTTCGCAAAGACTTATTTACTGAAATCTTGGATATGTTTGGCACAGAACAATTCAGTGATATAAATATAACGTTAGACTCCGAAAACCCAGCTAAAAAATATCTTTGCAAAAGATATAAAACATCATTATATTTGGAGAGTATTTAGCTATTTTCCATCACAATATTCAAAAAGCAGTTTCATAAAGATATAGTTAAGACCATAATCTCGACCAAAAATGCTGAAATTATTAGTGACAAGTTTTTCATCTCGTCAGTTAAAGAATTAATTTCTATGACAAAGTCGATTCAAAAAGAAAACAAAGAAATTAAGTCTGATGCGAGAAAAACTAATTCATCAAAATAAACTTATTGAAAACCTTAAAGAATTAAACGAAAATACCCAAATCGTAAAATATGATTACTATGGACAATGTAAAAATAAACTTTTTAACTACAACTTGCAAAATGAAAATAAAAATTCTGAAGTCACCGCAAATGTTATAAAAGATAGCTTTCAACAATCTTGTGGCAAACAGATGGAAAAGGTTTATACGGAAAGCCAACCACAAAAGGTCAAAATATTTGCAAATGTTGTGGCTCAAAAACAAAAGACCACAATTACAACTGATAAAACTAAACAACAAAAAATCACGGAAATAACACTATTGCCGGTAATAGAATAATAATTTAAGGGGTAAATAGATTTTATCTGTTGACCAGTCTCGCACCCCTTCTTCATCTATTAAGCTGGCGCAGATGTATTTCTAATACATTGTTTCCAGTTTAGGATGTTGAATGCTGGATCTTCTTGACTCGATACATTGGTTTTGGTTGTGTCGCTGTTTTTATGGCTAGGCAACTCATTCTATTATCTCCTAATGAGGGTACAGCTATAAAACTCAATTTTATGGTTCTGAGGCCGGCTGGTAGTCAGGTTTCCCAAACTCTTGAAACCATATATCAAATCCGTTGCAAAATTAGCATCTGCTTAGGTTGCATCTCTTTATCAAGCTCGACACTTTCCTACTCTGAATTCTTTTCTCTATCTCTATAAATCTCAAATCCGGCTTTGTATGTAATACTGTTGCCATATCTGGTGAAGATCTTCTAATGATGCTCTTTCTCTTTTAGACAAGGTGCAAAAACTCATTGTACACATAGTTGTACCATTATCACATTGTCATAGTGTTGCTTCTCTTTTCTACAAATACTATAATGGGTACTGCTCTAAAGAGCTAGCGTCTCTTGTGCCATCTACTAAAATTCATTCTCGTGTTACTCGCCATTCAATTAAGTCTCATCCTTTTTCTGTGATTGTTACTAAGTGCTCCAAAAACTCTTATTCGTTTAGTTTTTTTTCCTCAAACATCAATTCTTTGGAACTTGCTTCCTTCATCTTGCTTTCCTGATCAATTTAATTTGCAATTTTTTAAGTCGCCTATCAATCGTTATCTTACTCTACAATCTTCATCTTTTCTCTTCCAGTAACTTCGAACTCTAATAGTGGTTGCTTGCAGCAAAGCGAAGATGTTAAATAAATTTAAAAAAATAAAATAAAATAAAAGTTCGTAAATTTGACTTCTTTATAGGTGGTGTTAGCAACCAAATTAACGAAGAACAGCTTAAACTGTATATGGAAACTGGATATATATATAGGTATCACGCCTATATCTATTACCTTAAATAAAGAAAATGAGTACAATAAATTATATTGAGTCTCTGTATATAATTCAGAAAAAGAAAAAATATTTAACCGGTCTATTTGGGATAATAATATAATTAATAAATCGTTTCGGAAAAAGCACATTTATTCTATTGATGGCCAGCATTTCGAAATTAACACATATCAGAGAAAATTATATTAATTAAAATGGCTTCTATAAATTAAAGAAACAAAAAATTGAAAAAACCGTTTAGTATATGTTCTTTTAATTGTCAGAGACTTAAATATTAAATATTCAATATACTGAGACCATTATAAGTACTAGTAGGTCCCCAAGAAAATGTAAATAATATAACAGAAGACTATAACATTCCAAGATATGTCTGAAATAATTATCATTTTATAAACTTATATAATAATCTTTTAAGCTCGAGTTTCATTAATCTTAACCTTATTGGTATTTTCGAAAATGAACTTACCCAAATCTATACAACTAATAGTGCAACATCAGCTCTTAGAGAACACCTAAAGTTAAAGAAACAATCAATACATTTAAAATCCTAGAGGACCTGAATTAACTCGAAGTAAAAAAATTCTTTCATTTCGTTTTACAAAAATGGAGTGAAGCGGGATTCGCAAAGACTCTACTTCTTCTCTCATTAATCGCTACCTATTTGATTGGAAGAATTTCCGCAAAGCCGTCAAAGCAGCCCAAAACAATAGACTATATCAACGATACATAAAAATTGAAATACTTAAAAACTCTAACCCAAAAAACTTCTGGAATACTTTTAAGTGTATAAAAAAGGATTCGAATTCAAAACTTTTTACTATAAACAATAAAAAAGATAAAGAATCCATCACCGCAGAGTTTGCTACTATTTTTGAAAAACGGTTAAACACTGAGATAATAATTGATGGATTTACTAATCTTCGAATTCCAACTTGTAAAAATCCTGATGAAAATATTAAAGCAGCTATTTCTTGTCTAAAATCAAATAGATGCAAGGATCATTACTATATCTCTGCAGAACATTTAAAACAGGCCCAATGTGACACACTAACACAGTGGTTAAGAGAATTATTTCACTTTTCAATTAATCACGGATGGACCCTACATCAATGTCAACGTCAACTATTATGCCTCTAGTTAAATCCTATTAAAAATTACTTACCGATCCAAACAATTACCGCGGTATCAGCATTATTCCAACATTTACTAAACTTTTAGATTACCTAACCTAAATCATATGCCCGGAGATAAAAGAAACTCATCAACTTCAATTTGGTTTTAATAATAAGAGCTCAACCCTCCATGCTGAATTTGTTGTAAGCGAATTCAGCATTATAACTTCAACAATTCGCCTATTTATTTATCTTAACTAGATGCTGAAAAGGCTTTTGACAGCTGCAACTGGGATATTCTTTTTAATAAACTTTATTTTAATAAAAATATACTTCTCCAAATAGTTAACATTACATCTTCTCTATACCGTAGCGGCATTGTAACTGTCTCATACCTAGGTTCCAAATCAGTCTCATTTGATCTTAAGCAAGGAGTGAGACAAGAATCGATTGTATCACCCTATCTACATAACATATACACTGAAAAGCTACTCGAAACTATAAAAGATGATGTCATTGTTGGTACTACTATATATGGAAACTTGACTGGTGTTGTAGCTTATGCTGATGACATCATTTTTCTCAGTTCTACTCTCTCGGGCCTAAAAAAAAACTTATTACAACTTGTAAAATGAACAACAATTTAAACGGCATAAAGCTTAATGCTGTCAAAACGGAACTTTTACTCTCCGGAAAAAGACAAATAACGAACTGCACAATATCCCCAGACGATCCCCATCAAATTAAACCTCATGAGAAACTTAATCATCTCGGCTTTACTTGGGATACAAAAAAATCAATTTTTCCTTCACTTAATAGAATGAATACTGACAGTAGGGTATCAAATTTCAAGGCAACGGTGCAAACTCTGATTCAAACTGGAATCCGGTTTGCGCATCCAAGGTTTATTATCCAATTATATAAATCATTAGCAGTTCCGACGCTAACCCACGGTCTAGAGTTCTGTGAAAATAAAAACTCAACAATGAAAAGACACGACACATTTGGAAGGAACGCAGTAAAATTGCTTTTTAAGTTCTCCAAGCATAGTAAAAACTATATACACTCTCATTTTAAAATTAAGGAAATGTCAAATTATATACACCAAAACAAAATAAATCTATTTATCCGCCTTTTAAACAAAAAAGTAATCATTGAAATCATTATTTCCCAACTTAACTACTGTTCAATTAAATCTTCTTTTTTAGATGATATAAAAGAATTATGTGATATTCATAAACTGAATGTAAAAACCTTAATGCTGGTTAAAAAATTAGAGACTCAGAGAATGTAATTCCTGAAGCTACTCTTCATATTTTGGTGATTAATAAAATAATAATACTAATAATAATAATAACAATAATAATAATAATAATAATAATAATAATATATATATGTATATTTATATATACATGTGCTGTAGTTTACTGCAAAACTGTATATAAAAAGAGAGTGAGCCAAATTAATTTTATTCCTAAAAAGGATCCATTATTTGGATTTCCGGAAAATCCTGACTTATTTAAACAGCGGTTAGCATTTATCAATCGAAAGTTATGGAAGCCCAGTAAATATTTGGTGCTAAACATTTTGAAGACATGGCTGTGCATAGGGGAAAAAAACAACTGTGTATTGGGAAAAAAGACCGTATTGAAGTATTTTTTGCCGGTATAAAGAATTACGTAGAAGAAAATAGTTTGTTAAATGATTTAATAACTAAACTTAATGAAATAAAATACAAAAAAGCGACCAAAGTTTTCATCAAATGTTTTACAATATTTACTAACCCCTAACCCTAACCCTGACGATATACATCAGCGCAGGCTTTTAAAATTTTATTAGAACAGTTCCCTCTACCATAAATTAGTCTTTTAAGAAAATTAACAAATGTGGGGTGGAACCATTAAAATCTATAAAATGTTTATTAAACCCAGACTTGCTTTCACAGTCTCAATAGGCCGTTTCTGAAAAGGGCTAAATTTTTCTTACATGCCTCAATTCTATTCTTGCGATTTTGATCGGTTAACTCGTGGGGTATCCAACGTGATGTTAATTTTCTTTTTTTAAGTGCGTTGTGAATGATTTCGTTGATTGTAAAACGATTAATCGATGTCAGGACTTCAATTTTATCATGTTGCATGCGGATTTTCTTCAATAATGGCTCGCACACGTTTAATACTCTCAGCTGTATACGTGGTTTGAGGGTGCCCTGAGCAAGGATCATCTTTGAGACTCTCTCTACCATCTTTTAATAAAGTAGCCCACTTGGCAACTGTACTATATTTTGGAGCTTGGTCACCATGAACTAAAACCAATTCATCGGTTATGGCTTGTGCTGAAACTCCAAGTAGAGCACGACTTTTAATATATGCTCGATATTCAAATTTTTTCATTTTTAAATTTTCTCTTTTAAACGTATATAATAAAATTTAAATAACTTTTTAATAAACATTCAAAATATTTCAACAAGTACTTAAAATATTCATAATTAAACACAGTTTAAAATGATATATAAATATTTAATTATTTCTTGTTTCATTGTATCTTTATAGATGAAGTTCTATGAACTTCTCTAACAACCCAAGTATATATATATATATATATATATATATATATATATATATATATATATATATATATATATATATATATATATATATATATTCATATATATATATGATATATATATGTATATATAAACATATATATATATATATATATATATATATATATATATAATAAACAAATAAATATGTATAATAAGTGTATAATATATGTATATATATACATATATATATATATGATATATATATGTATATATAAACATATATATATATATGTATATATAAACATATATATATATATATATATATATATATATATATATATACATATATATATATATATATATTTATATATATATATAATAAACAAATAAATATATATAATAAGTGTATAATATATGTATATATATATATGATATATATATGTATATATAAACATATATATATATATATATATATATATATATATATATATATATATATATATATATATATATATATATATATATACTATATATATATATATATATATATATATATATATTTATATATATATATAATAAACAAATAAATATATATAATAAGTGTATAATATATGTATATATATATATGATATATATATATGTATATATAAACATATATATATATATATATATATATATATATATATATATATATATATATATATATATACATATATATATAAACATATATATATATATATATATATGATATATATGTATATATAAACATATATATATATATATATATATATATATATATATATATATATATATATATATATATATATATATATATATATATGTATACATATATATATATATATATATATATATATATATATATATATATATATATATATATATATATATATATATATAATAAACAAATAAATATATATAATAAGTGTATAATATATGTATATATATATATATATACATATATATATATGATATATACATGTATATATAAACATATATATATATATATATATATGTATATATACATACATATATGTAATAAATAAATATATATTTAGAGCATTTGCATTGCATGAAAGTGTGAAGGTTGACCCTGAAAAAGAACACAAAGAAAGAATTCTTTTACGCGAGTATGTATTCAAGTTAAATTTTATAACTGGTCTTATACTGACCCGTTAACTTTAAAGGCGGTTGGATTGGAGAGATGGAGGGCATGAAATATTGGCCACTACTTACAATTCTTGACATATCTGAACATTTCAAAAATGTAATTGATTGTGAAAACATAGTGCATCGACTTGAATGTGAGTACAAAGAAGGTAAAGCCTATCGTTATTTTACAAGTGAGTTCATAAGGAAAGTTAAATTCAGCAAAATAAATAGTTTTATCTCAGTTTTTAAAACAAAGTGTTTGTCCTCCCAAAAAACTTGCTGCAAAATGCATGATGTATGGGTTATTGTGGAAAACAAAAAACAAAAATACCCCTGGTGGCAAAATAACAAGTGCTATTAGGAAGCTGTAACCATGTTGCTGGAATGCTTTTTAGAGTTGAAATGGCAGTGAAAAAAGGTTATACTGGCCTAACATGTACTACAGAACTGTCAGAGTGGAATGTTCCTAAAAAAAATAATATATCAAGCCAGGTAAGTTAAAAATTTTTTTAATATCAAATGAGCATTTTAAAAAACAATCAACAGAAGAATTGTCTATAGTAAGAAAAGAAAAAGTTAAAAAACAAGTAGAATATAAGCCAATGACAGACATTCAACAAAGCAGACTAATAAATAGTGAGCATACACGACAATCATGTTACAACTAAATAAAATGTGATATTAGTTCAATCTGCTTTACACTTTGCAATTCTAAATTTCTTGTGGTTTTTATGAAAAATTCTGAACAGTCAATAATAGCTGAAATTTTTATACTTTTTAAATCATAAAGGGCTTGTTGCATTTAACGTGCCAAGTTCTATAATAGATTTGGTACAAATTATTTGGTACAAATATTAGATCTGGTATTAAAGTCAGCAGAAACTCAAACTTATGAACATAATTTTCTTGCACGTCCCACTTTTTTTAGTGTTCCACTGACAGTTCATTTAACAGGAACAGAATTAAATTATTTTTTAACGTAAGGGCTAATAAAGTCATAAAATTTGTTAAACAACTCTAAAGAACCAAGATTTGTATAGAACTTTATGTTGTTGTTTGAAAGGAGTTTCTTATATACAGATATATATAATTATAGCATGAAGTGTTAAAATTTAAAAGAGCATTCAAGTCAAAACAATTGAATTTAATGGAATATTATTTTCAGTATCTGAGACAAACTGACTTTTTAATGCTAAGGTAACAAGATCGTCTGTCAATATTCCAGAAGAAAAAACAGAAAAAACTTTATTATGCATTACCGAAGTGTTTTCGCTAATATTAGTTTGGATTTCAGTTTTGAAAGTAGAGTTCTGTAATCTTTTTTTTTTAAACAAATTAGCATTTATTTTAATAACTGCTGCAATCACAAATGCAGTTTTACCAGTAGAGGCGGGTATGGTGGCTGTTTTTGTTAAAAATGAATCAGAAATTATGTTGTTATTTCGTTTATTTATTGATCGATTACAGCTAGATGAAACAGTAGGAACCAATTGTTTTATTTTATTTAACGCATTGTATCCCAATAGTTCTTTAGGATATTCATTTTTCATTAATAAAATGTTCTGAACAAATTCTACTGTACTTAATAGCTTCCCATTGAGATTTGTTTGAATTTACCTGATTTATCAATTTTTTCCAAATGGATTGACGCTCTGGGTCTTTTTTTTTTTCAGTAGGAAAAGGAATAAGTTTAAATGGTTCAGAACAGCAGCAATTAGGAACTTCTCTTGAACATTTATGAATTTCACAAATAGCTTTTTTCAACTTTTTAAGTTTGGTTCAGTGATTGGAACAACCAATGACAAAACAAGAAAGTGGTGTAGCCATATTATACAAATAATTAAACTAATTTAAACAAAACCCACTTCTTATGCTGTTTGTTTATTCTATTTGGTAAACAATATATAATAGAAGTCAAAGGTACGCCTCGTTTTCAAATTAAAAACGGTTGCCGTAATTATAGTTAGCGGAGCTAACATAAGCGGCATGTTATGAAGTCGTTGTTATCTATAAATCGCAAACCTTATTTTGTGTCTTACTAAAGAAAGCTAACCGTCGTAAAAGAACATTTTTTGTTACAATATTGCTGTAATATTTATGATATTATCGTTACCATCATTATGATATTAAATTGTAGAATTTTGTTTCATAAGTTTTGTGGTTATCTATTCTTATTGTCAGACTAATATAATGTGGGGTGTGTTTTTCTTTTATTAAAAGTTTTGATAATAATCCTTCCCCATCCTGCGTTTTCACTGAAATTTTGAGATGTTTTTGTTTGTTATGTTTGAGAATAAAGTTTTGCAACATTTAATTTTTAACAAATTGTTTCAAAAAGTAAGATATTTTAAATTCAGTTGACGAGAGTATTTCTAAGTAGTGGAAATTTATTAAATATTTATTAGCAATAAATTTGCTTTACTCCATTAACCCATATATATAAATCAGCTTTAAGTTTTTCATTTGTGTATGTTATATGCAAAAATAATATATTTTCTATTTGCATCAGGGAAAATATTTTGATATGTTAATTTTATAGGTATGTATTTTGGACGTTTTATTTTATAATTATTTATTCCGTTTTTCAGCTTTGTAATTTTTTTTTGTAAATCATTGAACAAGTTTTTTATAATTTATTATTATAAGCAAATCACCACATATATGGGTATAGTTTGATATGATCAGATTTATTTTTAAAATTAAACTACAAACCATTTAAGAATACTAACAATTTTCTAAAATTACTTTTATGACCTTAAATCACTTTTATTATAAACATTAAATATATTTTTATTCATATTGCATCCAAAAACTTTTTAAGTTGGTTGAGTTCAGTGACTTCTTATCTGTGAAAGTATTGTTTTTGAATATTAGTTTATGTTAGAGGATATTTTTTTCTGTTATTTTTTTGTTTTTAGATGACTTAAATGCTTTATGGAAGTTAGTAGCGTGACTATTATTTTTTATTAACAATACAGATTTTATAAGCCAACTATATGTTGTATTATCCTTGTGGTATGGTTATTTTGGTGTTCGTTGTTTAGTGGTGGTATGGTTATTTTGGTGTACTATTAGCAAAGATTATTTTTAAGTGGTGAGAAACTTATTTCAATTTTACATTTCATGGATTGATTCAGTATTAATATTTATCTATTTGATGATTCAACTAGGCTCCAGTTGCTATTTTATGCATTAACATTTGTTAACAAATATCTCTATATAATATTACTTATTAATTATTACAGTGCCCCTTTTTTAATTAAGGTGCTTCTTTGTACATTTCTTGAAACGTCAATTTCAAAAAAAGTTCTAATTTATTGTTATATTCTAAAGTTCTAGTTTATTGCTATATTTCATTTATTCAATTATTTCATGCATTCTATATATTCAGCTATATATTTCAATAGTGATATAGAACTCATGTTGTACTTTTGACTTCTTCCTTTACTGTAATGTCAGGGTTGACTCAAGGTTCTATCCTTGGCCCTCTGATTTTTCTTATAGTTTTCAATAATGATCTCTCAGAAATTTTCACATCTAAGGTGGCATTATTTTCTGATGATACCTGATAATTTCTGATGATATCTGATTATTAGAAGTCAACACTGATTGCTTGGATGGGGCATTTGAGCTTTTGATTTCACTCCTGGCATGGAATGGCGCTCTCATTGGTTGGTGATCTTTAACTCAGATAAAACTTAATTATTTTCAGCTAATCATTACTGCAATAATCTGGATTATTTTTCATCTATGAATTGTAAAGATCAGTCATCTAGATTGCATCTTCTAGGATTATCTCTTACTTCTGATCTTTCCTAGAAACCACATATCAAATCCATTACAAAATTAGCTAAGGTGGCATCTCTTTATCATGCTTCAGATATCCTACTCCGGATTCTATCCTTTATCTCTATAAATTTGTATGGAATATTGTTGTCATATCTGTTGAGGATCTTCCAATGATACTCTTTAATGATGCCTACAAATATTACAATAGTAATTGCTCTAAGTAGAAAATAAATTTTAGTAGATGGCACCAGAGCTAGAGTCTCTGGTGCCATCTACTAAAATTTATTCTCGTGTTTCTTGTCATTCAATTAAGTCTCGTCCTTATACTGTGTCTGTTTCTAAGTGCTCTCAATCTTTTGAATGTTCTGTTAATTGTTATCATGCTCTATAGCCTTCATCTTCAGTCTTGTTTAAAACAAAAAAAAAATCATTATTTATGTTTAAATATTTATTACTATTATAATTAGAAACTTTGGTTAAAAACCTTTGAGGGTTTAGAGATTTTTATTGTTTTTAATGTTTGTTTTTTATAATTTTTTTTTTTAATTTATTTAGTTCTGCTATTCGACTAAATTGTTAAAGTTTCCTTACTGTGGAAATATGATTTCAATTTAGTAAATTTTGATGATTTCAAATTTACTTTATTAATCATGAGCCAACAGTTTAGGAAAAGAGCTCAAATTCAACACAAGGTAATACTTTTGTTTTTTGGAAACGTTAAAAAACTAGTTAATGCTATTTGTCACGTTACAGCTATTCATATTAGGCCGGGTCAATAAAAACGAGCAATTGCTCTTTTTACTCAATGGTTGGTCAGCTTTACTTGAATAAAAACTTCAGCAGTTTTTTTCATATTTTTATTCACGTAAAGTTAAGCAACTTACATTACTTTAATAGCTGTACTTTTGACTTCTATTATGTATTTTTAATAGCTGCACTTTTGACTTCTATTATGATTTGTATTATTAATAGCTGTACTTTTGATTTCTAATATTTGATTTGGATTTTTGATGGCTGTACCTTTGGCTTCTATTGTATGGTTTTTATTTTTAATAGCTGTATTTTTGACTTCTATTACAGTATTTGTGCTTTTGATGGCTGTACTTTTGGCTTCTATTATATGATTTGTATTTTTAATAGCTGTACTTTTGACTTCTATTACAGTATTTGCTTTTAATAGCTTTTCGCTATTTTATATATTGCAATATAAAGCAGATATCTAAAGTACAAATCATGTAATAGATGTCAAAAGTACATCTATTAAAGTACAGCTATAAAATAGCGAAAAAAAGAATTTTTTTTTTAAATGTAAAAAAAACACCATCAAAAGTGTAAATCTTGTAGTAAAAGTCAAAAGTACAGCTATCAAAAATACAAATCGTAGTAAAAGTCAAAAGTACAACTATTAAAAATACAAATCATATAATAGAAGCCATAAGTACAGCCATCAAAAGTACAAATATTGTAATAGAAGTCAAAAGTACAGCCATCAAAAATACAAATCGTAATAGAAGTCAAAAGTACAGCTATTAAAAATGCAAATCATTTTATAGAAGCCAAAAGTACAGCCATCAAAAGTAAAAATATTGTAATAGAAGTCAAAAGTACAGCTATCAAAAATGCAAATCGTAATAGAAGTCAAAAGTACAGCTATTAAAAATACAAATCATATTATAGAAGCCAAAAGTACAGCCATCAAAAGTAAAAATATTGTAATAGAAGTCAAAATTACAGCTATCAAAAATACAAATCATATTATAGAAGCCAAAAGTACAGCCATCAAAAGTAAAAATATTGCAATAGAAGTCAAAAGTACAGCTATCAAAAATACAAATCGTAATAGAAATCAAAAGTACAACTATTAAAAATACATAAAATATATTAAAAGCCAAGAGTACAGTCATTAAAAGTACAAATCGTGTAATAGAAGTCAAAAGTACAGCTATTAAAGTAAAGATATCAAAAGAGCAAATCATACAATAGAAGTCAAAAATACAACGCGAGTTGTATATCTGATATCTGTTATATCGCTACTGAAAGAAATAACTTCTCGCTATTATATATATATATATATATATATATATATATATATATATATATATATATATATATATATATATATATATATATATATATATATATATATATATATATATATATATTGCGGTATCCAACATATCAAAAGAACTAATCGTGTAATAGAGCTCAAAAGTACAGCGCGAGTTCTTAGGGAAATCATATGGAAAGACTAGTCATATGGAAAAGATTGCATCTTTTCCATATGACTTGTCGCTGTTTTATATATAGCAATGTCTAACAGATATCAATAATAAAAATTACGCGATAGAAATTCGAGATTACAACACGAGTTATATCCCTGTCATCTATTGTATTTCTCTAATCATTTATTTTATCTACGGAAAAAAAAAATCTGTTTTAGAAGTCAAACGTACACAAACTATAATTACGGCAACTGTTTATAATTTGAAATCGAGGCGTACTTTTGACTTCTATTATATATTGCTTACCATTCTATTTATTCTATATCTACTTTTTTGTGTAAAATATGCACGAAAGATTCAAGTTTCTTAATATTTCGAAATTAAAAAAATTTCGAATTATCGTCTATCAATGTTAATTAGTAAGTAACTCCTTTTAGTAAAATGTTTTAAGCATTGTTGAATGGATAAATTGTGAAATCATTGTATGTTTATATTGTATGAACGTTTATAAGCATGTCGAAATTTAGCAATAATGATAAATAAACGTCATAAATTCCGTATAAAAGTTATATTTACTTTATTATAAACAGTTTGGCGGTTAATTTACGCAAAAAAGTTGTATAGAATTCAAATTAAATTATCGAAAAAAGTAAAGAAGTGATCTTTACAAAACTTTACATTATGTTGTTGTTTGAACAATTTAAAATGACACAGGTCTTTAGCATTTTTATAATCAATTCTTAACAACTTCTTGGTTCTTTTATATTCACTTCTTTGCGTTATCTCTGAACTCTTTTATATCCACTTCTTCACGTGATACAATATTTCTAGCTCTCCAGGCCCGTAAGAACAAAAATTATATTGGAAAGGGGGGGGGGGGGAAGCAGTGCTGGATTTTAAGACCCCGAAGTAGGACCATTTTTTTTTGTGGCATTTTTTCAGTTTATTTTTTCAAAATTATTTAATTGAAAAATTCTTGGGAGGGGGGGGGGGAATGCTCCTGCTACCCCCCTCCCTCCTCCTCTTTTTTAGTTTGCTACGGCCTGGCTTTCGTAGAGCTAACCTTACCACTTTCTCAGATAACCTAACT
The DNA here is from genome assembly GCF_038396675.1 of Hydra vulgaris. Classification (NCBI taxonomy): domain Eukaryota; kingdom Metazoa; phylum Cnidaria; class Hydrozoa; order Anthoathecata; family Hydridae; genus Hydra; species Hydra vulgaris. The sequence continues at coordinate 1,782,818 of NC_088930.1, read as the reverse complement.
AAACTACAGCTTGTTGCAAATTAATTTTTAATTCCAAAAAAAAAAGAAACTATGCCGTCAACTATGCCGTCAAATATGCCGTCAACTATGCATGAAGTAAATATTAATACATATTTCTTCATTGGAATAAAAGTTATATTGTTTTTTTGGCACGTCGTCATAATAGATTTTCTTAAAACATTCTTAATTATCAAAAATTTTTAAAGGATTTTCTCTTATTTTTCGCAATATTATCACCTTATTCAACATGACTGCCGATGCGATTGTTTTCGTTTGACGTCAGAGCGACTTAATGGATAAACGTATGTATTTAGATTCAAATAAATATAAATGATTCAATCAAAAATTTGGATTATTTAAAAGAGTTATGCCTTTTTAATTGGCATTAACATCTTAACTAATCTTTGTTACTTCAAAATTGGTAAACTTTTAACACTGCTCGTTTGCTTGAATATCTTAATTAATTTAAATTTAGTTTTTACAAATTTAGCTGTTTATTTTTTTTTCTATGTGTATATTTATTTGTGTAATCCTTATACAAGTACTAATACAAAAAAAAAGTAAATTTAAAAAGATTAAAAACCGTTTTGAACAAGTTTTTCAGAGTTGAAACTTTAGCTTTCTTAAAAATTATGGATTAAAATTTCATAAACATTTTTGTAAATATGTACTAATTTTATTTGGTCACAACTTTTAAAAAGAAATTTATATATTAAATAAATATATATTTATTTTAAAAATGTCATTTTAACGGTGAATGTCTAGAAATCTGGTTAATATTCTTCTGACCTTGACAAATTTTTTTTGTTTATGTGTTTAACTCTCAAGTGCTTAGTACAGAGAAGGGGTAGTTTGTTAACTTTTGGAAAATATACCCACCCTGAGCGTATCAAGGTTCATTAAATTCATTCATTTGTTAAATTTCACTTATTGCCTATGAAAACTGATAAAATCTCCTGATAAAAATAAACACTTGGAGCAATCAGGTTTTAAAATGTTGAATTTAAACTAACTGATCAAAATAAAAACTTTCATTGTAATCAGATCTTGAAAATTCACAAACACTAAACAAGAACTTAAAAAGTTATTGAGAGTTTGTATTGAAAACGGAATAACTTGTATAGTTGTTGTAATACATTTTTGAGTTGTTTGTCCGCATTTCGATCCCAGAATCCTTAGTTTTAATTTTTTCAATATTTGTGTGACGAAAGCAAAACGGTATCCCTATTAATCACGATAAATGAGAAAATTATGCTTCAATGAATTGGTCACTGTATTCGATTAAGAAAAAGCAAGAAAAAGAATGTTTTTGAAAAATTTACCTATGTATTTTGTAATATCTTGATTTAAGATTAATAAACTTCTCAAATAATTTTTTTTTCATCAGATAAAGTGTCTCTACTTTTTGTTTGCCTAGGGCCCCTTGTTGAAAATAGGGCCCCTAGTTGAAAATCCGGCAGTGTGGGAGGATGCAACTATTAACACCCGATTCCATATAGGCTTCTACCCGCCAAACCCAAAGTATTTTAATCAAAATATTTTTAAAAATCCAAATAAAAAATCAATGTTTCAATAAAATATTAACATTTTAACAATTTTAAAAAAATTCAAAATTTTGAATATAAAAAGAGTGCTGAAAATGCCGCTCTAAGCCTATCCCAGTGAAAAAAAAAACTTTTTTATCACATGGATTCCATGTGGGTTCTGAGTGTGATACGTGGGAACCCCATGGTACGCATGTGGGACAAGATTTTTTTTTTACTGTATAATACGTTTTTTATAGATAATACGCTAATATAGATAAAACACTAGACAATATGCTTTTTAAATATACTTATTTTGCTTTTTAGGACCGTTTTTCACGGACGTTTAAATATTAGAAAAAAGCGGAAAGTTATTATACGCAAGCGCAGTAGGATTTTATAAACTTGAGAAATTAAAAAATGGCTACGGACCCTCAAAAACAGAAAAAATGTAATTAAAAAACCATTTATTTATATATTCTAGGTCGAAATATACGTTTCTAATTATTTATTGAGTTAAGTAAGTTTATACATAGAATAATTACGAAAATTATTATTTCAATTATAAATAAGAAATGTTTCATTATAAAAAAAATATAAACACAAATAAGTTACTTTTTTGTGATTTGTTTACAATTTTTAAAATACTTCTGCTCGTTATTTGAGCGTTAAAATTATTATTTTTTTTTGTTTCAATTAATTAAGATTTAATCTTTTTGGTAGTTGGTTTAGCTAAGTGGATTCATTTTTTATTCTACGTAAAAAGATAAAATATTTTGTGCTAAATTTGTAATAAGTTAACAATCTTTACCTGAATTAAAAACACTAATATTGCAATAGATATATAAAACTTAATAATTTTATAGTTAAATAAACAAAAAAATTTACACTAGCAACCAAGGTCGGACTGGCAAGGGAGGTTGGGGGTATTTCCCCCCCCTGGGCCCCTGCTATGTCTAAAGGTCCTGGGCCACTCTATAAATCAAGATACACAGATAAAACACAAACAAATAAAAATTAATAATAACTAATTATTATAATTATTCATCAATTTTTATTTTCCTATACCCTCTTAAGAAAAAACTATGTGATTAAGGGTTTAACGTATTTTTGCTAAATTTTTTGCTACCCATAAGGGCCCCATGTTGTTGCAAAGAGAAAAAGAGTATCTCAATATAAAAATTGTATAATTACAATAAAACATACTTTAATATAATGTGTTTATAGTTTTGTCTTTATTGTTAATTGTCTGAGCTACCCTTAGCTGTTTTACCTGATAATTCTATTGTTTTCCAAAAATAAACTTTTTGTGTTTTTGTTAACTTTATTATAAGAATAACTTTAATTTTTTTTAAATAAAGTATTTTGCTATGTCCCAGAAATTATTTTCCCTTTAAATATCAAAATATTTATGTTTCATTAAAGTATTTTTCTAAAAAATCTATAGTAAATTTTAATATTCAGTTTTGAAATTGAGAATCAATTATAAACTTTGCTTAAAAAATAAACTCTTTTTAAATTTTTCTAGTATTTTCATATATGTGAGGGAATTTCTTTGGTGTATCTTTCATTTTATCAAAATGTTGTATATGTTGTAATCTCTCAAATTTAATACTTTCTAATTTTATTAGTCACTGTGGTAGCGAATGGGTCGTAGGCTATTTATAACTTGATATTAGAGGCTATTTATAACTTGATATTAGAGGCCTTTACAAGTTAAAATTATTTCTAAATTAATGGAAACCTAACATTTTTAGTAGTAAGTTATTAAAAATTTCTATATTTTTCTAAATAGCTTTTTATTAACCTAATAATTTAAGAACTGTATTTTACATGATATACAGGCAATAAACTAAAAAGATAAAATTTAAATTAAATTATAATTCAAATTCCTTTTCCAGCCTTTTAATAGTCTGTATTACTACTATCTAATTAAGTGCAAAAATATTTAAGTTTATAATTTTGTGTAAATTGAGTTAAATAAAACAAATTCAACTTTCTGTCTAAAAACCATTGATTAATAATTCGTCCTTTCTTGCTTGACGTCATTTTTCGGGTCACTCTGATGCTCACAAATAAATGTTTTAAACTGTTGAAATTATATTTTCTTTTATTTTTAAAACAAGGACAGAAAATGTTATTGATTCTAACATTTATCGCAACAATTTTGAACTTCAAGTGTGATTATAGTATCTATGGTCACTATCTAATCATTTCATGTCTAATATCAAAATGTGGTTATGAAATCAAATAGATTAAAAATATTGATTAAAGTTTTATCGTACAGCTGTTTATAGTTTCAAATGTAGGGTTTTGTTTATTAGAGCAGGTGGAATATCAAAGTTTGAAGAACATAAATTTAACCTTTTTGAACAAAGCGTACTTTTAGATAAAATACTATTAGATACTATGGATCAGAAACCAAGAAAGGATCAAGTTACTTTTTATTTACAGAAGATACCATGAATCAAAATACTTGGTCTTGATAAGCTTGAAAATAACTTTGCAAATGCTGTGTTTTTTTTTATTTGAATTGCCATTTCCATAAAATACTTTTATTATCTTTTTTGTTGTTATAAAATTTTCGATGTTATTAATTTTAAAAAAACTCACTTTAATATATTGATGATATTCGGTTTTAAATAAAAACTTCAGATGCTTTTAGAATGCAGATATTATTGGATAACTACTCTTCTTTTTTTATAACAAAACATTAAACTATTAAATTTATAACAAAGCTTTAAACTATTCATTATTTCAGTTTAAACTATATTATAATTAATTCAGTTAGCATAAGAAATAACAAAAATGTATTTAGGTAAAATAATTTTTAAGAGAATAAAAATCTGGATAGCTTCCTTTGATATATCATGGCTAAAACAAGGAGAATGACCATTGTTCAACTGTTGTCATAATATGTAATGAAGTAAAATACAATAATATTATAAAATATTCAGAAAACTTTGAATTCAAAATAATTTATAAAATGTATAAGCATTGCTTATCGCTTATCGCTTATAATTAATACTTAATTCAACGCTGCTGTTGCTGCTGTTACTCATTCGTGCACGTTGACACGGAGTTTTATAAATAAGATTTAGCATGCATGGACCTTTTAATATTTCTCTTTATATTTTTGACCACGCAATGAGGTATTTTTAAATTGTTATAATCTGGTAATATCTGCTTAAGCAGTAATTAGATCGAAATCTTTTATATTAGATAATTTGATGACTTCTGTAGTAATAGATAAACCTTATGTAATTTTTAAATTAGTATAGTAACTTTTAAAGTCAGGTAGTTTATTTAAGTCAGGTAATTCATGCATTTTAATAATGACACAATTCAAGTTCTTTGTCAATTGTATTTAAAAAGTACATTAATCTATAATTTTTATTTTTAAAAATTAGAAGTCGATGATGACTCTAGAAGACAATGCTCTTTTCAAAGGTCAAAAGTTGATAAAGTTGGTTTTTATCTTAAAAACCCTTGCATCTCACACGGTCAACTTTATGTGTCATTTTTAAGAACAAAATTGTTTAATACCTTATTTTAAAATAATCTGATTGCTTTTATAATATAAAAAAACCAGGTTGTTTGATCGTTTGTTTTGTTAAACATTTATTACGAGGTACGAAGCAATGGTTTTTATTTTGTAACTGTGAATATCTTTTATATATGAAGTGTTTCTACGTTTATGATGTGTTATAATGTTATGTGTTTAGTTTGTAAGTGGTTATTATGTTGTTTGCATGGTTTTAAGTTGTTGTGACTTGGCTTAGTTTTCAGCAAGAGTGTTGACCTTGTTAGCCAAGTGAGGCATGATGAAACACGTAAATTAAATCTGTTTGTAGTTATTGTAATCATAAAATATTATATATGAAAAAATATTCTTGAATGAATATGTTTAAAAGAAGTTTTGAAAAGATATATAGTTTTTTAATACCCATAATTTTTTTAATGTTTATAGTTTTAAGTAAATTTTATTGAAAAAATATATACTTCATTAAATATTTATATACTGTTACTTTTTAAAAAAACTTTGTTAAAAAGATTTATACTCTGTTCCTTTTCGTTAATAATTTGTATTTTGTTAATTAAAATAGGTATGTCATTAAACAAATATTACAAAAATAAGGTTGTTTTTGTAAATGTTTCTAAATTATATATTTTTCCTAATTTATATATTTGATTATATTTATGCTTTATTTATTATTTGTTTATATGTGTTAAGGTATATGGGTTTATATTTTGTAAGTGTGTAAATATTTTTTATATATGAAGTGTTTCTATGTTTGTGATGTGTTATAATGTTATGCGTTTATAGTTTGTAAGTGGTTATTATGTTGTTTGCAAAGTTTCAAATTGTTGTGGCTTGGCTTAGTTTACAGCAAGAGTGTTGACCTTGCCAGCCAAGTGGTTTACTTTGCTATAGTGTGACTTGGCTTTCTTGAGAGCAAGAATGATGTCCGTGCCAGTAAAGTGGTGTACTGGCATAATGAAACACATAAATTAAATCTGTTTGTAGTTAATGTAATCATAAAATGTGTTGAAAAAATATTCTTGAAGAAATGTGTTTAAAAGAAATGTTGAAAAGATGTATAGTTTACTGACCTTTTTTCTTTAGAATATTACATATATATAAAAAAAACAACAAAATAAATTTAAAAAAAATTAAAATTTAATAACAATATTAATAATGATAATAATAATAATAATGTTAACTGTACATATGAAAATATGTGAGTCACTCAACTGAAATTGCGTGACTATAAAAGTAAAATGAAAAATGCTAATGAAATTCGTGATGTAGCAAAATAATCTAATTTTTATTTAGAATTGTCCTTCTCATGTTCCTTGAATTTATTTTTAAAAGTATTTAAATTAACGGAGTTAATAACGTCATAGGTTAGACTGTTTCATTTATTAACAATCCTATTAGTAAAGTAATCCGTTCTTGCTTCCGAAATGCAAACATTTTGTTTGTGCAGCCGTTGATATAAGTTGTCTATTGGAGGGTACCTCCAATTTACTTTATGAATGTGATTTTTAATTTTATAATATTCTACTATATCGCTCCGTTATCTTCGTTTTTTTAATGACGTCAATCCAAATATTTTTAACCGATCCTCATATTTCATACCTTTTAAACATCTTATTCTTGTTGCTCTTCGTTGTACTTGTTCTACTTTATTGATGTCTTTTTCATAATAAGGATTCCAAATTGGTGAAGCAAATTCCAAGTGGGGTCGAACTAACGAACGATCAGCAGTTTCATTAGGTCTTTATCTAAGTATATAAAGCAATGTTTTATTTGACCAAGTATTCTGTTTGCTTTTCCTGCAATCAAATCTATATGATTTTTCCATTTTATATTATTAGATATTAGGACCTCTAAATCTTTTTCCAAAGATATTTTTATCATAGTGTAATGATTTTCATTGCTTGTTGGTTGGCTCATATAATAATTATAGCAAGGTTTTTTTCCCTATATGCATAATTTTGCGTTTTTCGTTGTTAAAGTATTATAACCATTTTTTACTCCATTTACTAAGGCTCAATAAATCCTCTTGCATTGCATAGTTATCGTTGATATTTATAATCACCGTATAATTTTTGTATCGTCGGCATACAACATACAGCAATTTTTTATTTCTTGTGATATATCATCAATATAGATAATAAATAATAGCGGACCTATTACTGAGCTATGTGGCACTCCACTTGTTACCTCCTTCCATTCTGATTTATAAGTACCAAGGACAACTCTTTGAATTCAATTAGTCAGATATGCTTTAAACCAGTTTACTAAAACTTCATTTTCACAAAATGCTTTTGATTTTATAAATAATCTTTTGTGTGCAGCTGTATCAAATACTTTGGAAAAGTCCATAAAAAAACTATATCAATTGAAAAACCACGTTCCAAAGACTGTGTAATTAAATCTAATGACTCTAGTAAATTTGTGCAACAGTTTTTACTACGGACAAAGTTGTGCTGCGAATCAGATATTAATTTATTTTCAACAAGATGTTCCATTAAAGCGTCTCTTATTATACTCTCCATTACTTTGCATCCGACAGACGTTAATGAAACAGGACGGTAGTTTGTTGCCTACGGTCAGTTTGTAGTTTCAAGAAGTTTCCATATTTCCAAGTTTCCTCACTTAAAGCAAATATATGATTGTTTGTAGAGGTTTTCTATTATTAATTTTGTATTTATTTATTGCAAATCTTGTACTAAATACATTTCAAAGTAATGAAAGGGATTTTATGATGGAGGATTACATTTCACCGTTCAATGCTAGCAGTACTTACTGAGCAGACAGGCTTTATAATTACGCAAAAACTTTTACGTAAAAACTTTTGACGTGAACGGACGTGCTTTTGAAAAGTAAATCAAAAATGGCTAAATTTACCGTTTCTCAAATTAAAGACCTATTAGATATTTATGAGAATACTTTATTAAAAACATTTAACGAGAAGTTTGACAAAATGGAAAATAAACTATTAAATCTTCAAGAAGAAAATTCAAAACTAAAATAAAGAAACTAATGAACTAAGGAAATTGGTGGAGTTTCTTAACAAGAAATATGAATCAATTGTTCAAGAACTTTCTGAAATAAAAAAAAAAGCCAAACTTATCATCAAACCAAAATGATACAACAAACGTTGTTGTCATAGTCAAACTAGCTGAGTTGGACGAGCAGAAAAAATAACCTGAGAAGCAGAAGAAATAACCTGAGGAGCAGAAGAAATAACCTGAGGAGCAGAAAAAATAACCTGAGGTTTACGGGAATTGAAGGAGACGAAAAGGAAACTTAGGAATTGAGCGAGGAAAAGATTCAAAATGTTTTAAAGACAAAACTTGGATTTAAAGGTAATGTTGAAAATAAACGGGCGCACAGGACGGGGAAAAAAAGTAGCGATGGAAAAAAGAACAACAGAACCATACTAAGACAAAAAAACTGCGTTGGTTAACTATGTTCAGTTAAAATTGTGGAACGATCGATTTTACGTAAACGAAGATTATAGCAAAAGAACTTTAGAATTGCAAAAGCAGTTATTTAAAGAAGCAAAAGATTTGAGAGCTTAAGGTAAATATGCTAAAGTTGTATATAATAAACTTGTAACGCGAGACTTTTAAGAAATTCTTTTATCGTAGAGTTATTGAATTTATCTTTATTATTATTTTTTCTTAATATTTTTTGTTTTTAAATACTAAAGTGGATTTAAATCGCTCTTAAAACTTTGATATTTTTCAATTCAATGATTTTATACTTAACAAAGAGTCCGATCCGGATCAAAGTTATTTTAGTGAAGCAGATGTTTTACAAAACTACTGTAGCAATTTTCATAATTTTGAAATAAAAGAATTTCTTGAGCGTGATAAATTTAATGCAATTCATATAAATATAAGAAGTTTAAAAAAAATTTTGAAAATCTTTGCAATTATTTTGAGGAAAGTCTAACTATTCTTAATGTAATATGCCTAACTGAAACTTAGTGTAGTTCTGATGACTCAAATTTAGATAATAACTTTAAAATACCGGGCTATAATTTGATTTCATTTGGGCGGAAAACAAATAAACGCGGCGGTGGTTTAATTATTTATGTAAAAGAAAACTACGGTATTACATTAGGCATGACATGAGTATTACTGACGTCAATAAAGAGGTTTTAACGATTGAAATATTGATCAATAAAACTTAAAACATTGTGATTAGCTGTTGTTATCGCCCACCTACTGGCGAAATTAAAACATTTAGTACATTTTTACATGATGGTGTTATAAATAAAAGTAACCACGAAAAGAAATTACATATTAGGTGATCTGAATTTAAATTACTTTGAGTATCACGTCAAAAAAGACAATAATAGATTTTTTAATGGCCTATTTGAAAATAAAGCAGTTCCTCTAATAAACAAACCAACTAGAATTACTCAAACAACAACTTCCTTAATTGATAACATTATAACCAACGATATTTTTAATAATTCGCTGAAAAAAGGCATTATAAAAAGTGATATATCAGATCATTTCCCTATTTTCTTTTCAATAGATATTTATGCAAAAATTTTATATTTAATGAAAAAAACACATTTAAAAAACGAATTTTTCATAATAAAAACCTAGAATCTTTTAAATATCAACTTTCTTTAGTTAATTGGGACATTATTAACTTTTAAAAAGACATTAATTTAATATACAAATCTTTTTTTAAAATTTTTTATGACATTTATGACATTAATTTTCCCAAAGTAGAAATAAATTACAAACATAAAAAATTTAAATCGCCATGGATTACTAAGGGTATTCTAAAATCTTCTAAAATTAAACAAAAACTTTATATTAAATATTTAAAATCAAAAATAGCTGAGAGTAAGACCATCTATAAAAATTACGTAAGACTATTTGAACGCCTAAGGAAAAATTCGAAAACATTATACTACACTAATTTACTTGAAAAATACAAATTAAACTCAAATCGCACTTGGCAACTAATAAACGGAACTACTGGTAACATTAAAAAAATGTCGCAATCTTTGCCCTCAGTTATTAAACTAGATAAAAAAAATTTTTCTTGATCAAAAAACAATTGCTTCCGAATTTAATAAATATTTTGTATCTGTCGGACCAAACCTAGCCGAAAAAATTCGAAATCATGAAAAAATAATAAAGGCAACATATGACCCTCTAAACTTGTATCTAAACTTTTTTGATTTGTCTTTTGAAGGGTTTGAAAGTGCTTTTAAATTGCTAATGTCAAATAAAGCAGTTGGTCTAGATGATGTCAATGGGAATGTTATTATAAACTGTTTTGACGTTTTAAAAGACATACTTTTCCAAATTTTTAAATGCTCTATAAATCAGGGAGTTTTCCCTGATGATTTAAAAATAGCAAAAATTATTCCTATATTTAAAGAAGGAGAAAAAACTAATCTAAAACACTATCGTCCAATTTCTATCCTCTCTGTTTTTTCTAAAATTTTAGAAAGAATTTTGTACAACAGAATATACAATCACCTTTTATCAAACAAATTATTATATAACATGCAATATGGATTAAAAAAAAAAATTCAACAGAGCATGCTGTTATTCAGCTTACAAGAAGTATATCAGACTCGTTTAACAATTCTTAATTCAAATTGGGAATATTTATTGATTTAGCGAAAGCGTTTGATACCATTGATCATAAAATTCTTGCTAAAAAATTAAAGTATTATGGAACCCTTTTTATATTAATGATCTATACAAAGCCTCGGATTTAATAACAATTATGTTTGCTGATGACACTAATTTATTTATGTCACACAAAAGCATTCCTACTCTATTTCATTACGTGAACATCAAGTTAATCAAAATATCTGACTGGTTTGAGACTAACAAATTATCTCTTAACATTGATAAAACTAAATGACTCTTTTCCATCCTCTTATCAAAAAACATAAACTGCCAATTAACATACCTCATCTTGTTATTGACAGTATACAGATTAAACAAGTAACAGTAACCAACTTTCTTGGTGTTTGTATAGATGAAAATCTTAGATGGAAAAATCACATTAAAAACTTATCAAGTAAAATTTCAAAAAGTATCGTTATCAAGTAAAATTTTAAAAAGTATTGTTATCAAGTAAAATTTCAAAAACTATTGTAAAAGCAAGAAATGTTTTAAATAACATACTTTAGTACAATTATATCACTCATTTATTCATTGTCACATAAACTATGCAAACATTGCTTGGGGCAGTACAAATAAAAATAAACTTAAACCTCTTTATTATCAGCAGAAGCATGTAGCACGTCTTATATATTTTAAAGACCGTTATACTCATGCCAAGCCTTTATCATTTGAAATGAAATTTTTTAATATATATGAGCTTAATATTTTTAATATTCTTTGTTTTATGTTTAAATGTAAAATCAATTCATCACCGATTTCTTTCCATAATTTGTATTCATCAAAAGATAAAAATAAATACATTTTACGCACTGGTAAATACTTTTGATATTTTTTAGTGATCTTCCTTTTTACCCTCTATTTAAACATGAATTTATAAAAATTATATATGTATCATTAACAAATGTAATATGTAATACTGTATCTTGTATTTGTAACGGAATATTTTAAGTTTCTTTATTCGTTACTTATTTTTTTATCTTGTAAATATCTTATAAATTTTAACACGAAAATTTCTTAGCGGTACTCGACGACAAGACCGTATGGTCTTCTACGAGTCCCCGCGTTCTTTTATTATTTAATAACGATCATTATATACATTTTTTTATTATTATATATTTGTATTATAAATATAGTAACGAAATACTTATTTAAAATGTAATAAAAAGAACAAAAAAAAAAAAAATTTTTTTTTAAGTTTTCTTTATTTATGAGTTTAATTATTTTAATTACTTTTTTTTTTTTTTTGATTAAATATTTATAATATTTTGTCAATAATTAATAATAATCATCTTAAATGTATAATATTTCTCAGTTAAAAAAATTATATCAATTTATTTATAACTTTAGTTTAAGTTCTTGATAGAAATATGTTATCTTTACACATTGCTAAATTATTTAAAACATCTAATTTAAATATAACTAGTAGTAGAGGCAGAACAGAATTAGATTATTGTATTATGTATATATATATATATATATATATATATATATATATATATATATATATATATATATATATATATATATATATATATATATATATATATATATATATATATATATATATATATATATATATATATATATATATGTATAAATGCTTACACTTATACGCACATACATACACACACATAGGGGAAGTTGGGGCACAGTAGATCGGATTTCTTTAATTTTTAAATTGAGCAAAAGTTAAAGTATGTATTTTATTTTTTTCAAGGCAAAAGGATTGAGATATATGTCCTTCATGATAAGAAATAACTAAAATTGAAATACTGATTACCTAACGGCTTACACTTTTGGTTTAAAGTGAGTTGTGTTACGTGATTCACTGTACCCCAGTACTAGGGTACAGTGAATCAATGAATACAGCTGTGAATTAATGATAGTGAACAGGGACATAGCCATATAACTTTGAAGCTGAGGGAGTAAAGACACTTTAGACTATACTTTTGGCAGACTTTTGTTAATTAGATTAGTATAAAATTGAAAAAATAGTCATTTTGAAAATGGAGAAGAAAAAAAAAAAGGATGTTATTGATAACTAAACTTATAAAAATATTACAAAATTAAAAACTTATTCAAATATTATTGTTCATAACTTAAAACTTATAAATCCATTTTCATTTATTTGTTTAAAATGCATGAACTTAATCTTTAAAATCATTAATGGGGCATAGTAAATTGACGACATTCACTGTACCCCATTAAAACAGATTAAGTTTAATTCTAATTTCTTGGGACATGAGTGTTGTTAAAAGAAAAACTAAACTACTAAGAGGAAGAAATATAAATATCAATAATCAAAATAAAAACCTTAACTTTTAAAATTATTTCAACAATGGTTTCTATAACTAGCATAAGGAAGGTAAGAAAATTTACTGTAGTTGCCTAAAAACAAATATTACCTACCGAAAACCGGTAGTCAAAAATTATGTAGCAACAATTATAAATAAAGATGGCTGATATACGAGCACATAAAATGATTACATTATCAAGATGAAAAAAATTCTATTCTTTGAAAAATGGTTCTTAGTCACTGTGCTCCTCGATCCACTGTACCTCAACTTCCCCTATATATTTATAATTATGCATACATACGTGTACACACACAAGCACATATATATATATATATATATATATATATATATTATATATATATATATATATATATATATATTTATATATATATATATATATATATATATATATATATATATATATATATATATATATATATATATATATATATATATATATATATATATATATATATATATATATATATATATATATATATATATATATATATATATATATATATATATGTTTTTATAGTATTGTACGTAATACATACCGTAGGTTTTAATAATTATGTACAATTGTACATACAGTATGTTCAACTGTATATACTTGGTTCCAGATAACACATTCTTACATGTAATATATGTAAGAATGTATTAAGCAAATATTTTGTTTAATTAAGTTTATACTAATTAAACAAAATAATAAGTACTTACATAAATAATATTTGTAAATAGGGTTAGGACTATTGTAATTGTAATTGTAAAAATTAAATACAATTACACATTACAATACAATAATATTGTATTGTAATATTACAGAAACAATAAAAAAATTTTATTTTGGTATTGTATTGCTGTGATGAAAAACAATTACCACAAGTATTGTATTGTTTTTTTTCTAACAATACAATAAAATTCGAGAACTATTATATTGTATTGTTTTAATGAAACAAAATTACAATAACTATTGTATTGTTTTGATGAAAACAATTACAATAACTATTGTAGTGTATTACTTTACATTAAAGTAGAAAAGTTAACGTATTTTAACGTATTTATATTCATCTCTGACGAACTTGCAATTATTTTTGCTATTTTTTATTTACGGATTTACAATATATTGCAAGTTTTATTTTTTACATATTTAGATTTCGCATCACCTATCTTGCTATGTATTTCTAAGCTCTAAATGGCCGCAAAATGTTGCCTGTCTGATGATAGCCTTACTATTATGAAAAATAACATTCATAAATTATTTTATTCAGCCCTTTTATTTTTTCCTCTTGATTTTAATGCTGCAAAGGAACTTAAAATATATATGAAAATTAACTTTAGTAACACAAACAGTTAAACATAATAATTCTTCTTAAATAAAAATGTTAATGTCTTTTATTACAATAACAATATATTGTTATTGTATTACAAAGACGAACTACAATACAATATTTATTGTTATTGTAGTGGGTCATTACAATACATTTTTTTTCAGATATTGTTATTGCTTTATAAAGATGAGTTGCAATACAATATTTATTGTTATTGTATAACAGAATTACAATAGTTGTAAATCACAAGTATTGTTATTGTTTCTAAATTAAGTTAATACAATAACAATAATTATTGTTACTGTTATTGTTTTCATTATAATTACAATAATCCTAACCCTATTTGTAAATACGTATTGTACTAATTAATTATGCAAAGTATTGATACATAAACACAATAACAATAATTGTGATTTTTTAAGCTCGAAAACATTAAAATTGGAGTATAAAAAAAAACATGTAAATGAGAGTATCGAAATTGCATCTGTATTGTTGTTTAAATGTATAAATTTACATCATAAATTTACATCATAAATTTACATCATAAGTTTATGCAAACTACTCAGTATAAAATGACATAATATAAATTTTACTATATTATTAGGTATGCGTAAATCCGACCTTAACGGAAATGTTTTCTTCGTCCAAATTTTGTGCAACGCTTTTTTCAGTATTTTTAAGAGTGGCTTGATGTGAATATGCTTTGCTTGTTATTTTGTTAGAAATTTGTATCAACATAGACTTTTTTCTGTACTAGAGTAATTTAACTTTAATTCTGCACGGAGATATTTTTTATAAAATGTTGTTTATAATGAATTTATTGGTAATTAAAACCTCCTTGTTGTTTGTGCAGCAGGTATGTAATGAAGGAATGCTGAGACTTTTTTCTTACATATACAGACATGAGCAAAACCATTTTTCTTGCTATCTGCCAAATTTCATGAAAAAAAGCACCCCAGACACCCTAAAAACTCATTTAAATAGGTATCTATTTATGACTATACACCCGGGAGGGCGTATCATAATAAACATTTGAACATTAATAATGTTTAAATGTATGTTATTATATAAAATAATATTGAATAGTATATATAAAGTATATGTAATATATATATATATATATAAAATAGAAAAAAGATTTAAATTTTTAATAAAAAAATAAATCTTTCTTTAAAAAAATCTAGATTTTGAATTATTAAAAGGTGGTATAGACGCCTTTTTAATGCCACGCACACGTCATTTATGTTTCCTTATTCTCCTTTTTAAGACCTTTCTTTTGATACCAAGTTTTTTGAATTTTGATGAGAATTAACAAAGTTATGACATTTAAAGTTAAGAAAAACTCTAAGTTTGGTCACCGTTTCTTTAACAAATCCATATATCGAAAATTCGACATTTAAAATCCTATAACCTTTTGTAGAATTGTTCAATTTCAATAACTTTTTCACCTTTTAAACACTGTAATAAAGCTCTTCCTCATGATATATAACAATCTTGTATTTGGTTAATTTAAAAATTTCATGTCACATACCTAATATAATAGTACATATTCAAAAATATATATGTGTATGTAAAATATATATATATACATGTAAAATATATATGTTAAACATGTATATTACATACATGTTTAACATAAAAATAAAAACAAGGGTTTTAAAAACAAGTGCTAGTAGGGTTATACTTTGACATTTAAAAAAAAATTGAATCCATTAAGCAGAAAAAAGAAACACATTAAAAACATATTAATCTAAAATTAAAAAAGAAATAATTCAAGTTTCAATGCTCAGAAATTTTTTTAATGAACTTCAAAAAAGTAAACAAATAAGGTTTTAAACAAATACACAATGATTGCATAAAAAGTATATCTTAATATACTAAAACGTCTGCCTTCTTATTATTTTCATTTTATTATCAATAAACTGAATAATCCTAATAATAATTTTATTCAAAGAATTTAGATATTTATTAAATCCTAAAATTATAAATATATGGTTGTTATTAAATAAATATTTTCGTAACTAAAGCCATCATTAAAATCTAATCTTTTGAGAGTTTTAATGCGCTTGCGTGTAATAGCTTGCCGCTTTTAAACGACCGTGTTTGATTTGATATCAAGTTGCATAAATTTTGATAAGACTTAACAAAATATTTTTCTTTCACCTTTAAAATACTGTATGAAAGCTTTTTCAAAGTAACAATCTCGTATTTAATCACTTTTAAATTTTATGTCGCACATCTAGTATTACTTATAGTTTTGCTCTTGGGTGCGAATTCTCAAAACTTTCTTAACTCTAGCGTAATTTACGGAAGCCTTACACTCGTATTTTTTTTTATAGTTGCAACTATTTGGTATTCACAAACATTTCGCAACGTTTGCGTAAAGGCTACGCAAAGCTATGCTAAACTTCCGCAAAAAATCTATTAAGTTTGAGTTGAATTATAAATAAATAAAAGATCATTTGCTTGCATTTTTAACTAAAACAAGCGAGGTTGCCAAACTGTATCAATAGAGCAACTTTTGTCATTACTATAGCAGCTTTTTTCTTTTAAGTTTAAATTAACGAACATTGGTTAATTAGCAAAAATATATTTAAACTTGACAAAAAATAATAAATTTAGTTTTGAACTAAATACATAATTTTTATTCAAGTTACAAACTTTCAATGTTTACTTATAAAATAACAAGTCATTGAAGGTCATTGAAGCGTGAAACTACATATGTATATACTATAAGTATGAAAAAATATAGCATAGACAACTTATAGGTCAAATTTTATTCCTTTAGAACCCCATAACTCTGAATAAAATTCTCAAATCTCAAGAATAAAATTAGAAAAATGTACTGCTTTAATGAGTTAATCATATATACCACTAGAACTGTAGAAAATTTCAAAACACTATAACGAGTAATTATCAAGTCATTTATTGCAGCATGCTAAGGATTTCACCCCTCAATATAATTTGTATATTATATATATAACGTTATTAAACATCTCTAAATAATACTCTAATAGCAGTTTTCATTCAACTAGATTATAAATCATCAAAAATCCAAACTAACGCAATTTCAAACAACTATAATTAATATCAAAATTTTTATAAGTCCTTCAGAATAGTTCTTTTAATAGCTGCAATGGTCGTTAAGAACAAAAAAATTTCTGTTGCTGAGCAAACAGTATATTTTTAGTTAAGCATTTCTCAGTATATATGTATTTCTCAGTCAATAGAAAAATTATTCAAAATCATTTCCACCTAAATCTCAAAAGAAGCGTTACTTTATAGAGATTTTAATGTATCCCTTGAATTTTAGTTTAAAACTAAATTCATAATATTTTGTCAAGTTTAAATATATTTTCGCTAATTAACCAATCTTAGTTCGTAGATTTAAACTTAAATGATAAAAGTTGCTAATAGAAACTTTTTTCTATTACGTTTATATTTTATATCTTTTTAAATCAACCAGGACAAAAGATGAAGCAATCATTCTTTAATGTAGTGGATAGGAAACATTCTTTAGTGAAGTAGATAGCAATCATATTAAAAAGTTTTAATGTAGTGGATAGCAATCACACTTTAGTAAAGTGAATAGCAATCATTCTTATATGTGGTGGATAGCAATCATTCTTTAGTGAAGTGGATAGCAAACATTCTGTAATGTAGTGGATAGCAATCATTCTTTAGTGAAGTGAATAGCAATTATTCTTTAATGTAGTGGATGGCAATCATAATTTAGTAAAGTGAATAGCAATCATATTCAAAAATTTTTATGTAGTGGATAGCAGTTATTATTTAATTTAATAAATAGCAGTCATTCTTTAGTGAAGTGTATAGCATTCTTTAATGTAGTGGTTAGCAATCATTCTTTGGTGAATTGGATAGCATTCACTCTTTAATGAAGTGGATAGCAATCATTTTTTAATGAAGTTTATAGCAATCATTCTTTAATGTAGTGGTTACCAATCATTCTTTAGTGAAGTGGGTAACAATCTTTCTTTGGTGAAGTGGATAGCAATCATTCTTTAATGAAGTGAGTAGCAATCATTGAATGAAAAAATTTTTATAACTATAAAGACTAAATTAAATAGTACTGCCTATTGGTTTCTTTATTTAGTCTATTATGAAAATGCTGAAATTTGTTTATGTTTATGAAATTATGGTGTTATTATATATTAATTTTGAAGTTGAAATGTGTTTTGTGTTATTATATATTAATTTTGAAGGTGAAATGTGTTTATTGCTGTTCCGCGAGTTATTTATCATTGATGAAGTCAAACGATTTATAAACGTTTTCAAAAAATGTATAGCTTTCTCAGAGAAAATGGGAAGAAAACACGTTGGATAGAATGTTTACCTAATGCGAGTTTAAAACGTATAGCAACACTTTAGTATATAATCTTGTTGGCATCAAAACTTCAAAAAGATTTAACTATAATGACATTTTGCACAATTTTTCTCTCAGATAGATTTTTAGTTTATTCTAAAATTGCAAGGAACTTTTTGTTTCTTTTTTTTTCTACTTTGAAAATTACAGCTAGGAACTATCATTCTATGTGACAAGGTGTATGTTACAAAAATGTTATTGTATCAGGAAGTTGCTGTTTTCGGATAACCAATGATATAAATTTTCTTTCATAAAGCGTTTTAAATGTTATGATAACGTGTAATACAAGTTGTATGTTTGATGGTCCTTAATTTCTTTGGAAAATGTTGTGAAAACCTGTCAACAAATAAGTTCTTAATTTTTATGTGATCAAATTTATTTAAGTTTAGAATCAGTAAAAGAGTCAAAAAGCAAAGCAAAGCAAATATTTGATAAAAATTTAACACTAACATTTTATGAAAAACTCTTTTGTTTTAGTCCACGTTATCAAAAATATACAAAATAATTGACTTAGAAACCAAATGTTTTTATTCTGATAATAATTACAATGCTCTTCTTAATCACCCTGAAACTTTTATGATCTGAAACGTTAACAAGACTGGGGATTTTATTAAACTTGGTGTCACATCTAAAATGTGTGGGCATATATTTCAGGTGTAATAATAATCAACAAGCTTCTGCAGAGATCTAAATGATAAACAAAGAAAGTTTGTTTTGGATTTTGGCAAAACAGTATTATGCATAAAAAAAATCAGAAAATAGGCATAGAATATTAACACATGTCACAGGCATTTCACAAAATATACATTAGAAGAAATAGTCTAGCTGATTAAAGCGCTAATAAGAGAAACATTTTTGTTACAAATTTTTTATTTTAGGAAAATTTGTTACAAAAATCAGAATAACTTGAAACAGAATTTAGAAATTTAGGAAAAGTATCTGAAGACATATTTTTTAAGTGTTCTTTGAAACCTAAAGTGTCTCTTGTTTACATTAACATATATTTTGAAATTATGGTTTGCTTAACGATATGAAACTTTGACCAGTGTAATGTTTTACTTTTTAAACTTTGGTCAATATCCAAAATCATTTGAAATAGGCGGATTAGAAAGTCCTATTGACAATACTGTTTAATGGCTTTTCTTCAACCTTATTAAGGTGGTAGACTGCTAAAAAAAATTGAAAAAGTAGTTTTTCATAAGTTGATTAGTTTAAATCTTTAACTATGGCTGTTTTTAAAAACATACACATCTTCTTACAGAAAAACATAAAAAAACCTAAAAAACACAGTTTAAATTTAGTAGGGTGATTTTGCTTCCCATAGCAACGCTCATAGCAACATCAAAATAAGGCACTTTTAACTAAACTTTACAAAATCTAAACACTCAAACCAATAGCTGCTTCTTCGTTTGTTTGTTTTTCTATATTTAAATGACATCGTGTGAAAGATTAACGTGGTTGAATTGGTTTATTACTATATATTAACTCAATAAAAGCGCATACTATCAACATGGGTTCTGCAGAAAGAAGAAGTAAATTTAAAAGCAAAAAACGTAAATTTATAAATTACTTGCGAATAAAATTCACTTGACTTCTGTTTATACTACTTCAAGTTCAAATAACACACCTCTAACAAATACTTCTTCAAGCAAACCAGCATCTGCTGAAAAGTTATATCTACCTACTTCTGATACTTCAAGTATTAGTCAAGATAGTAATCCTGAATGTTACATTGTATTTAATTCTGATGTCTTGAGTTCAATTTTAAATCTTGTTGGTTCTTGTCCGAAATGCCAATCTTTAATAAAATTGAATAATGATTTATCGAGAAGAAAAGGATTTTCAGATCAACTTATTTTGTCTTGCACTGCAAAAAAAAATGTCAATGGAAAAATGAGTTTTTTACCTCAAAAAAAATCGAAAAAAACAGTGTTAATGAAACACAAGACATGAAATCGTTTGACATTAATATCAGAATGTGTGTAGCCTTCAGAGAAATTGGAAAAGGTGCTGCAGTGGAAAGTTTTTGTAACATAATAAACAGTCCACTACCAATGCGAAAAAAAACATATAATAACATTGTCTAATAATTGCATTCGTCTAGTATCAAAATTGCTCAAGATTCAATGAAGCAAGCAGCTGCACAAGCATAACGTACAAGTGAGTCTACTATTGGTGACTCTGATATAAAAAATGTTACTGTAAGTGTTGAAAGAACGTGGCAGCGACGCAGTTTTTTCTCGCTTAACGGTGTTGTTCCAGTTATAAGTAATGGGAAGTGTTTTGACACTCAAACTCTCATAAAGGATTGTAAAAATTACCAGTATTGGCAGAGAAAGAAAGATTTACAAGGATAAAATGACTGGGTAGAATCACATATTTGCCCAATGAAAAGTTGAATTTTAAACAAATTTATATAAAGTTTGTCATTTTCATTTCATCAAATATCAACCCCCAATTTTTTTGCAGACAAAAACATATTTTAACAACCACTAATACTTTGTTGATTAAAATATATTTAAGATAAATTAAGATTAAGATAAATTTATATATTTTTTTGTGTATTATTTGGCATAAATATATTGACTAGCAATAGGAATGCCAAGAATTAAATGCAAATACATCAACTGAGGATAAGGGTTCTGTAATGGTTTTAGTCACTAATAAAAGTTACAAAAGACAAGTTAACTTTACTTATTATTTCGTTAATAAGTGTTCAATTTAACTGGATGGTTTTAACATCGCGTAAATAAAGTAATGTTCTTCCTCTCTAAATGGACGAGGGAAGAGAACAGTGCTAGGGGACCTCATGTTATATCATGTTTAGTTTATTAAGTCTGCAAACTTAGCTCTTTTAGACCAGCAAGTCAGCATATATCGGCATGTAGACCACATAGTACAATCAGCAAACTTGGGCTTAGTATTGTCGGCAAATGTGAAAAGCGTGGACCTTTTTTTTTGCACAGATATTTATGGCATTTTTGCAACAGTCAACAAAAATCCTGGATCCGCCCTAAAGAGTATATTAATCCAGAGTAATCAGAGCTGGAGTCAAGGAACCTTTTATTACAAGGTCAACGTTGGACTGCCAATCATCTTCGTACGAGTCATTATTTTACTCAAATTGTTAAATGCGAAAATTGTTCTTGCTGTCGGACTATAAGAAGCTCTTACTTTACTCTAATTAGAGCGCAATTTCTTCCACCGCCTATTCCGATCAGCCAAACGAGAGATGGTCTAAAAAAAGTAGATGTCTCAGAAGGAGCTAAAGAGTTATTTCCATGATCCTGTTTATGTTTATCGCATCAAACATTGAAAGTATTCTTCCTCAACCTGGCTTAAGATTTCCGATTCTTCCGTATGATGCGTTTTGTCCATCATTTCAGTCTAGCCTAGCAGATAGAATTTGTAAAGTGTGCGTAATCTACTTTGCCTCTCAAGCTATGCTGAAAAGCACGTTTTGATCCATTCTTCCACTTTAAAACTCTCTCCAATCAAAAAGGTCTGACCTGTTTGCTTTGCTGCCAAGCGATGGACAGAATTTATGGCAGTTGTCGCCCTGCAGAAGAATTCGGAAACTGCTGAATGGTTAAATGAAAATGAAGTTGGCGCAACGGATCTGATTATAACTCAAGAGGACAATAACTTTTTAGTTCGCGGAGATCTTTTACAAACCTATTGTAATACCTACTTCATAATACTTTGTAATACTAACTACTTCAATACCGCGGGGGTGGGTGAGTGTTGATACAAAAACTGACACCATATATAAGGGGGGGGGGGGGGTGGCCAAAATTGACAGAGTTTGACGAATGGTGGGGGGGGGGATCTAAAATATACGAAAAGTTACTGACATCATTTATGAACAGTCCCTTAGTAATTACAAAGGTAGTTGATTGTATATAATAGTTGCTCTTTTGATACAGTTAGACTTCGTTTATTGTAGTTAAAAATGTAATAAATGTTTTTTTATTTGTTTAAAATTTAACTCAAACTTCATAGACTTTTTGCGTATGTTTAGCATTTTTATCGTTTAGCATAGCTTTTGCGCAGCCTTAACTTTAGGCAAACGCTGCGAAATGTATGTGAATACCAAACAGTTTGCAAAAAAAATTTGCAAATCCGTACTCTAAATTTTCACAAAATTGGTATTTCTACAGTTCCAACGTGTTTCTTAAATAGTTTCAACTCAAAGGAAGAGACAAGTTTGTTCTTATACTTAAGCTGATAAGAGTTAGCTTGTCATAGTAGTTCTTTGTGGTGACAAGTTAATAACCACAACATGCTTGGGCTGATTGTCAGTGGAGCGGGTTGTCACAAAAATTTGTTTATTATCTTTGTTAAAAAAAGTAATTCATTATTTAGGTTTTTAAAATATACTTGGAAGCTGCCATAATAACAACTGCCATTAAGAGCTTTCTAAAAGCAAGTTTACATAATACTTATTTCAGTGAAATAATCTCAATTGCCGATACATGCGTTATAACTTTGTTCTCATTGTGCTTCTGCCATCAATAAATTTATAATTATTAGTCATCTAATAGCAACTAAAATATCATTTTTTAGCAGCAATTCAAACGATTTTAATAACCGTGCAGTGGCTTCTACAAACAACTGATTTTATTGTGTCCGCTTCTTCCAGTCTTTTAACTGCTTCTACTAGGAATGTTAATAACAAATCATTTCATACAACTTTTTTATCCCATTACCAAAGCATGCACTACTAAGGAGGCTATCAAAGAAGAAAGGAAAATAACAATCCTAACCTCCTTTTCATATAAAGCTACACTATTAGATATTCTAAGAAAAATGAGTCAACTCCATAAAAAAAACGAATAGACTCAAAATGACAAAACAAAAACACATCACATAAAAAATTTTTTGCTCCTAACATGAAGCAAATTGGCTTTTTTCCAAAGATTTTTATATATTGAAATTCTTTTTTACTTAATGCAATTAACTTTTTCTCTTGTAAGGTAGTAGTTTATACTGTATGTTATCATTTAAAATTATACTGTATGTTATCATAAAAAATTGATTAAAACTATTTTTGTCAGTTTTTTGATTTATTATACTTTTCCTTAAGTACCCCCATTATGCCTCAGTTTTCTCAACTACACAAGTAAAACATAAAGTTAAATATATTTTAAATTTTTAAATAGCCATGACATATGTAAGATATACTAAATAGCCTGAGGCTTACTACACCAGATTGTTGGTTTTAATTATTAAATGTACGTGTTTGAAAACAGTGAAAAAAGTACTTGTAAATTGTTTAAATAGTTTGGGTTCTTATTTCTTATAGAATTTTAGTAGAAACTTGTTAATGCACTTTTATTTTACGCACAAAAAAATATATTTATAAAAAAAAAAACATTTTTTAATTTTCGCTGCTAAAAAATTAACGAGAGGAAATATTTCCTAAAAAGTCCAAGTATTGAAAATATTATATAGATAATGCGGTTGTTTAAATCAAAAGTTGTTTCTTTCTAACGTAACATGAGGTTGAATTGAGATGATTATTGGCATGTTGTTTTTTCTTTAGTTTTTTATTCTACCTGGCCATTATTACGTTTATTAATTACAAATATTATTTCAATTTAAAACTTTTCATTGCGATAGATGTATTTATTAAGTTATTTTAAGTATGTATTATTCAGAGAGCGGATTAGTGATTTTTTATAATAATTGGAGTGAATTATTTGATGCCTATGCAACAAGATGCTAATTATAAGAATTAAAAACTTATCTGCCTGATGATGATCTTAAAAAAATATCCTTGCTTTTAGAAACCTTTAAATTTTTGATTTAGCGTCCTCAAGTGTGGTGAGATTAACCAATATAATATTAATTTAGATTCTAAACTGTTAACCATCTAAATTAAATAGACTCAAGGGTACATGGTACTAAAGGTGTTTGTGACGTAAACTATAGTCTTTAAGATGGCTTTTAACGCCACTGAAATCCACCATTAATATTCCTACAAGTAAAATATATTGTTGTTAAGACAATATAAAAAAAGTGTGTAAAAGTCACCTGAGGCTGATTAACCAGAGTATTAGAGATGTTTATTGGCGACTGCAGAGGTTGGTTAAACTGAGGGTTGTTCATTCCCATTGGGTACATAGCTTGAGGTTGGTTAAACTGAGGGTTGTTCATCCCCATTGGGTACATAGCGTAAGGTTGATTACATTGAGGATTGACTATTCCCATTGGATACTGTGCTTGAGGTTGGTTAAATTGAGGATTGTTCATTCCCATCGAATACGGAGCTTGAATGTTAGGATTACTGGCTTGTTGAAAGTTGTTTACTTCTGCTTGTTGATGGGTTAATTCTGATTGAATATAATCTGGAGGAGCTAAAGCTAAAAAAGTCAATATCTAATTTAAATACATTTTGATTGGTTAGCTTTTTATTTTATACTACATTTTGTTATTATATTTTTATTTATTTCGTCATTTGACACATTAACCTTACATTCAAATAAATTTATACAATTACAAGCTGACTGGGGCAAGAAGAAGACAAAATGTCTTATCATCAAGCCCCTTCGTGAAAATAGAAAAAATAAAATAAAACTTTACAACTTCCAATAATATATAAAAGAGTGAAATTAAAAAAAAATTAAGTTTAAAAATTTAGAAATTAAAATTAAGTTTAAAATTAAGAAATTAAAAAAAAAATTAATTAGTTTAAAAACTAAAAAGTTTGAAAAAATTATAAAAAGTTTTAAAAATAATTTTTAAGTTTGACACAACTAAAAAGTTTGAAAATAATAAAAAGTAAAAAATTTAGAATGTTTGAAAAAACAATTTATAATTCGGTACATATGCGTTTACATATCCAATAAACTTCATAAAATTTATTTAAATTTACAAAAGGTATTTTGAATTTAAAAAGATTCCGAACTTTTTATAGATATAAATTCATCTAATCATTTTTTTTAAAACAAAATGAAAACGGACAAACAAAAAGAAACAAGAAGGATATATATATATATATAAATATATATATATATATATATATATATTTATATATATATATATATATATATATATATATATATATATATATATATATATATATATATATATATATATATATATATATATATATTTATATATATACATTTGAAAAAACAAGAACGTTAAAGATAGAAAATAAAAAGTTTGAAAGAAAAATTAGAGAGGCGTTAGAAATACAAAACAACATGCGCTCTGCGCGAAACGGCGGAATTAACCTTGATGAAGGCCAATATGTCAAAACTATGTTTTGGACGCCATTTTTAAAATTTAAAAATCAAAAGAAGCCATTCAACCGCTGACGTCAATAGTAACAATTTTATATAAACTATAACGATTAAAAATTATTGTAATATTTTGCAAGCTGATGATGCTGGTATCTATAGCCCAGCGAAAATTTCTTATATAATAATATTATTTGTATTGAGAGAAACTGTATTTCTTGATGTTTTAAAATAATATATATATATATATATATATATATATATATATATATATATATATATATATATATATATATAAGTTTTTTTTTTTATTTTTTTTTTTTTTATTTAAATAAAAAATGAAAGAATGTATGTATTGTTTAAATTTAGTAAGTATTTTTTTATAGCTCTTTTAAATATATCAATAGATTTTATTTTTTTCATATTTTCGTCAAGAACCGAGTTCCACAAGTGTGGTCCCCAACATGTAATTGAGAAGTCAGATTTTTTGAGTGATGTTAGCGGGATGTCGTAATAATTTATTGAGTGCCTTGTTTTATATTTATGTTTAATAAGAGAGAAGTTTTTTTTAAAATATTTTGGAATTAATTCGTTTTAAAGTTTAAACATAAGTAACAAGTTATGGTAGATGTTTAATTTGTATACATTTAGGGCATTTATTTCCTTGAGTAACGGCTCGGCACTTTCGTATCTATCCATGCCCAAAACTAATTGACTTGCTTGCTTTTGTTTTGTATAAATAGTTTTTAGGAAAGATGAGTGATTTTTGCTCAGGCAATATTACAATAGTTAATATTACTATGTATAAACGAAAAATATAAATTTTTTAAACATATTTTATTCAAAAGAGGTTTAGTCTTATACATAATCCCTAAAGTCTTTGAGACTTTGTTCTCGACTAGCTTTAATTGGCTTTTCCAATTTAAATGTTCGTCGAAAATTATTCCAAGTTTTTTCATTGAAAAAACTCTTTTTATTTTAATATTGTCGATAGTTAGTTCTGGTAGTGTAAGTGGGAGGTTTTCGGGTTTAGATGGTTTAGCAAACAAAATATATTTTGTTTTTTCATTATTCAATAAAAGTTTATTTGCTATAAACCATCATTGAGATATGTTTGTTCTGTGTTTACATTACAAAAAATACTTTTTAAATTTGAGTCAGAAAAGAAAACATTAGAGTCGTCAGCAAAAATAATATAATTAAGTATTTTTGATGGCAAATAAATATGATTAGTATAAATTAAAAACAGCTAAGGTCCAAGCATTGATCCTTGTGGAACTCCACAACTTATTGACTCAAATGGGGAGCATGTTAAATCAAATGGTACTACTTGTTTACGATTTTCTAAATAACATTACAGCCACTTTAAGTTAGAGTGAGCTACTCCGTAATTACATAGTTTGTAGATAAGAATCTTGAGGTTGGCAATATTAAAGGCTTTAGATAGATCTAGAAAAATTCCGAGTGTGTAACTATTGTTTTCAAAACTATTTAGAATTTGTTTCGCAAGATCAATTACTGCATGCTCCGTGGAATGGTTTTTGCGAAAACTGTTTATGATAAAGAATGTTATTAGTTTTAAGATAATTGTAGAGTCTTTATTTATATTTTATTTATATTTTATTGTGCATAATACGCTCTAGTATTTTGCAAAAACAGGAAAGTATGGAAATTGGTCTATAGTTAGATTTTATCGAGTCATCGCCGCTTTTGTCGCCGCTTTTATCGGAATTATTTTTGCTAGTTTTGGTTGCTCAGGGAAAATGTCGTTTCATAGGGAAAGATTAAAAATTATAAAATGAGGTTTCTCAATAATATCTGAGACCGCTTTTACAACATCGGAGTTAATTTCATCTAGAACCGCACTCTTATTTGTTTTCAGCATACTAATTGCTAGCCGAAGTTCATCAATCAAAAGCTCCGGCTCATCCATCATGGAATCTGATTTTTTCAAAAAGGATTCAAATGATTTACTCCCCTCAGGAATTGCACTGGCTAGTTTTTTCCCTATATTTATAAAAAAGTCATTAAATGTTTCTGTAATTTTTTTATTTACAAAGGCATCACGTATATTACCATCTCTATGCAATCTTTTTGGGAAATTATCAATTTTCACATTTCCCACGCCTGTTATTTCTTTAATTACATTCCATGTTTTCCTTGCATTTCCAAATGTTTTATTAAGCAATAAGGAATACAACACCAAAAAAAGCACATCTCAATAACTTTTTTATTATTTGCTTTTGAGAAAAACTATTTTGAATGAGTTTAGAGTTTCTTATAGTTCTTCCGAGCTAGTTTGATTAATTTTTAAGAAATAGTTTTGTTGTTATTGTTAACTGAACTTTTGTTGTTTTTTGTATGTGTACCCAAAAACCGCATTCAATTTATCGATTGTATCTCTGCAGCTAGTGAACCTATGAAGCTGAAACTTGGCATGTTCTAATACTATTTGATCTGCTTTAAATAAAATCAGTTACTGTTAACTTAATCTTGGAGAAAATATCAGATGCACCACAAAAACCACAAGATAGGTACCCCAAAAACAACATTGATGTTTTTAAAACAACATTTTATTGGCTATACACGTGTTCTCGCTTTTTACTATATTGATTCTCTGTAACCTCTCGACTTCAAAGATGTCATTGCAGTGTTTTAAACAAAGTTTACATCGTGTTTTTTACGTATTAGGCCGGTGGCCAATATTGATTATCGCTTCATCCCGTTGGACACATCTAATAACTGAAATTTCTATATTGAATCAAGCGTTTCTTAGTATTAACATTTTAAAAATGCAAACTTGCCCCTTTTTTACTCTGCAGTTTTTTCACAATCTATCATTTTACTTTCCTTTATCGTGCTTTATCGTTTTCTAACGATTAGTCTATCGTTGATAATTAATAATTTACGGAACAACTAAAGCGACCGAATGTTTTTTAAAACTTTATAATAAATCTTTCCGTAAAATATCTCTGTCACGTTTGGTTAAAAATATAAACAGACAAAATGGCAGCTACATCGCTAAGCGACAATATTTGTTTATTTCATTTTGATGATATACCGAATAAATGCATTAAAAAATGCAGTACTAAAGCTATAAAAAAATGCAGTACTAAAGCTATAAAAAAAATATTTAGCACACGAAAAAGGTGGTGCAAACTTCAAAATAAAAATGGAGATATGGCAAGATTTTGTTTAAGAACCATTAACGCTAAAACAGAAGAGGAATTCAACTCAATTGCAGATAATATAGAAATGTAAAGCTTTTCCATGGGTTATTTTTACCATCCAAAATGTTACGAACGTATTTTTAATGTTTTCAAACTTGAAAGAGCAGAAAATAATAAGCAGACAGAAAAAATTGACTGGGATGAACATCAACAAACTGAGCTAAAAGAATGTAGGAAAACTAATATAGATGATGAAATGCAACAATCGACATATATAAATGCAAGCACTGACAAAGCTCAGCCAAAAAGAAAAAAATTCGGTGTAGACAATTGGGTGAGAGTAATTATTTGTGGCCAGATATATGCATAATATGTCAAAAGAAACAAAAATGGAATCATGACAAGGTAAAATTGTACATTATTAACTAATTTTATTTAATAACCTATAGCTAATGCATACTTTATAACATAGTTTTTCTCAAAAATCTCTCTATTTTATTTTTTAATTTGTTTGATTTGGTTGACGTCAATGGTGCGGAAATAAGTATTATTAAAATTAAAAAAATAATTTTTTGTTTGTATTGCAAACAGTTTAACAGGAAAATTATATTTTTACAATATAACTAATTTTTTTTTTTTAATTGCATTAGAGTAACTTTTTGATGATAACTGTTGAGAGTGTAATAACTGTTTAGAAATATTAATTTTCAGAGCTTTTCAGAGTTTCAGGTATCTCTACAACGAATGCTTGAATCGCTCTCAAGATCAGAAACATTTGATTGTGCGAGGTTAAGAGAAGCGGCCAACTATAAATTCGATGAAAATATTCTTATACATATCAACGGAAAGAACTGTGTTGCTCTTGAAGTTAAATATCATCAAACGTGTTACATAAGTTATACAAAGTGTTTAGCAAATCAGCACAAAGGTCAGCCTAAAGTTCAATATTACATTAAATCTTTTGATATATTTTCAAATGAAATAATAATAGAAAAATTAATTAAAAAGAAAAAAATCATGTTTATGCCAAAGTCGTTTAGTCTGTTTGTTTCAATCGTTTATCATGAAGAAAATATTGATGCCAGTAATTATAAAGTGTCCCATTTAAAGTCAAAGATTCAAGCAGCTTTTCCACAATTAATTTTCCACACACCTGGTAAAAGAAATTCAAGTAAAATAGCTTTGCTTGAAAATCTATCAAGTGGCCATTTTGCTGAAAAGAGCCTTGTTTATGATAATGAAACATCACAAAGTGAGTTTTCTCAAACAGAACCTTTGTCGGATACTGATAAACCTCAAAATATCAACTATGAATTTGTTGATACGAGTAGCATATATAGAACAGCATTGCATTTTCGAAATATAATAAATACAACTCCTGATTTCTTTTCAACATGGCCTCCATTATCTTCTGAATTCTCATTTAAAAATATAGAGAACATTGTACCACCTGGGTTATTTAATTTTTTGCATTTATATAAGTTCAGTTGGGCACAAACAAACACCTAAATCTGTGGCATTGTCACAATGGCAACAAGCCAGATAACTGGATCAAAAGAGTTGATAAAAATATTAAGTGGTTTTGGTCATTGTATATCATATTCAGCCACAATGAGGTATGAAATAGCATTAGCATCTATCAATCTAAAGGAAGATGTAGTTTTACCGCAAGGTAAGATTAAACAATATCTATGATGAAAAATAATTTTAATTCTAAAGTGATCAAAACAAGGCTTTTGTAAATGTTATCACCATAATACAAACAATAATATATTCAAAAAATCAAAATAAGTATATAATTTATCTTAATAATAGCTTAATTTTTTTATCGGGTTTATACAATAAATTTCTGGTCTTCTAAATCAAATTTTTAATCAGGAACTAAAGACACATGACTGTCAATTTTGGTTTGGGACAACATCGATTTCGGTGAGGAAATAAGATCTGAGAAAGGAGCTACTCATATGGCTAATGGAATCATTGTTCAACCTTTAAATATTGGACCAACCCAAGAAAAAAGAGAGGTATAAACAGTGCGCAATGTAAGGGGAAAAACTAAAGGGACAGTTTTCACTAATTTATAAAAATAATTTTTCTTGTCTAATCGTTGCTATGTTAGGAAAGATATAGAAAAGAATGGATTATAGTTTTTAAAAAGGTGGCTGGATGACATCTTGCCCTTCCCCCCTTACATGGAGCACTGCATATCAATTATACTAAATCAAAATTAGAAACTTTATGATCTTTTTTGAAATATTTATGTTGTTTGTTAAAACTACATAGTTTTATAGCTAGCAATTCTATTTTTTTTAGTAGGGGTTCATTCATTTATGTTTCTATATTGGATTTAGCTATTTTCTATAAAAAAAACTTCATTCTTTTAGTAACCCACTTCATACCATTTCACTTTTTTTTATTAGATAACAGTTTCAAAACGACATCAATCTATTCAAGAACCACTTTCTAGCATATTATGTTATCAGATTGGGAAAAAAGAATCACCCAAGCTTAAAAAGCTAATCGAAAAAATAAACATTGATCTTGTCATTTTATCTATATCAATAGAGAAAGTCAAGGATCAGGATAGGGCTTATCTATTATGCAAAAGCCAAATTCAATAAAATTCCTTTCCAAGTTGGACTGCTTTCAATATTGGTCAAAACAAAGCTGCTTCTCATGTCTCGTACATTAGATATTTACCAGTTGTTGATGCTCCTGTTACTGATATTACAACAATATACACAATATTACGTAGAAGTGTTGATATTATAAACAAACTAAATTTGAAGTATGGAGTAATTGTCTGTGATGAGGCTGTGTATTCAAAAATTCAAATGGTTCGGTGGAAGAAACCTGAGTTTTCGAATAGATTTGTAGTAAGACTTGGCGAATTTCATACTATGATGTCATTTATGACTGCTATTGCTAAAAGATTTGATGGATTCGGTTTTAAGGTATTTAATTAGTTTTAAACATAAGGATGAAAATTTTAGAAGATAGCTATTTCTATTTAGAGATGAAAGATATTTTGATAAAATTATAAACTTTAATTTTTTTAAAAATTTGCAAGCTATCATTTATTGGTTATCCTTAAATTGAGACTGATATATTAATGCCCAAAGTTTACAGTTTTAATATTTTTTAAAACTGTAAACTTTGGGCATTAATATATCAGTCTCAATTTAAGGATATTGTCATTGAATCTGGTCTAGTGGCAGAGGGAGCAATTAAAGGTATTTTCACAGGTAAACACTATTACAGAAGCATAATGGTGCATATATTCATGTTTGAAGCTTTAAGTCGCCTTAGATTTGAATCATTCTTGAACTCCTTGGATGTTGACAACCGACGTGAAGTAGAGGATTTCTGCTTGTTATTAATGGAATTACATGGAACTTCTGAATTCCACTGGTATATTGAAAGTGGTTTGTTTGTTGAAATTAGAGTAATTATTATTGAAATTAGTATTCCCGCCTCAGTTGGTATCATAAAATCAACGAAGTCGAAGCTTATAAATATACTCGAAGATAAATGTATCGATAAGTTATCAGTGGATATTCCTAAAAACAACGCATTAATTTTGGACGGTATGGCTATATTGCAAATAATTAAACCTATACCCGAAAATTTTGAGAAACTCAGTCGATTGATATTCACTATGGTAATTAATTTTGCCATAAGTCAAATAGAGTTGACTTTGTTACGGACAGGTATCGAAATATTATTATCAAACACGCCGAGCGACAAAGACGAGCTGAATCTGGTGTCCAGAATGTTACTATATTTGGGCCTGATCAAAAAGTACCCAAACAATGGAAGAAGTTTATGAGTGTTGGCAGCAATAAAGAGGAACTGGTTAAGTTTCTCTTGGAAGAATGGAAAGGTTATGCAATAAATGAAATAGAGATATTTATTACACATGGTGATAGCACATACTGCTTCAGAAATTCGATTTGTACGGAATTGTCCGAACTTCGTAACGACCAAGAAGAAGTTGATACTCGGTTATTGTTACATTGTAAGCACTCTTCGGTTTCATATGCTCATGTTATACTTGCAAGCCTCGATACAGATGTGTTCGTAAGTGCATTTTACCATAGTTGATTTATCTCTGCAACTCTTCATTTTGAAACAGGATGTGGAAACAAACAACGTATCCTTAATGTAAATAAAATCGCAAAAGAGATTGGTTACGATTGGTGTGATGCAATGATTGGATTCCATTCCTTTACAGGTAAATTCAAATTAAATTTCATAAGTGAAATCATTATCTTTCTTGCAAAGAATTTATTTCATGCACTATTTTGCTACTTTATCAAAAATAATGTATTAAATTGTGCTGTTTATCTAAACTAATTTTGTATCTGAAAACGTAAATTTTTGAAGTGTTTCTACTTATTACTTAGGTTGTGATGCAGTGTCTGCTTTTCAAGGAAAAGGTAAATTATCTGCTCTAAAGACGGCAGGAAAGAAAAAAGAATATTGTACAGCATTCCGAGGTATCGGAATGTCACAAGATGTATCAGATGACGTTGTTAATGGCATACAGAAATTTGTTTGTCACCTTTATGGTGCAAGCAAAAAAGATGTTGTCAATAAAGCACGATATTACTTGTTCAAAATGGGAAAATCTACAGAAGAAATGCTCCTCCAAATTATGATTCGCTTATTTTACACATTAAACGTGATAATTATGATGCTTACATCCGAAAAAATGCATTAAAAGGTATATTAAATGTTCCTTCGCCCGATGGCTATGGTTGGTCTTTAAATGGAGACCAGATAAACTTGGTTTGGACAACAATTCCACCTGCACCCGATTTACTTCTTGAATTTGTTCACTGTTCTTGCAAACCTGTTTGCGTCACAAATCGATGTTCTTGTAAACAAAACGGAATCACATGCACTGATCTATGCGCATGCGGTGAAGCGTGTGAAAACACCTCGTTTGACGAAAGACTCTATGATGATGATGATGCTGATGATGATGATGATGATGATGATGATGATGATGATGATGATGATGATGATGATGATGATGATGATGATGATGATGATGATGATGATGATGATGATGATGATGATGATGATGATGATGATGATGATGATGATGATGATGATGAAATAGAGTCAGAAAGCGATCTTGATGAATAAAAAATAGTTGACATTTCTAGTATTTTTTCTTGTTTTAAACTTTAGGTGCTCTACTTTTTGTTACACAATATATGAGTACGAGGTATTGCATCGACGAAAACAAAACTTATTATCTTGAGACATGGCCGGCGAGAATAGATATCAAGTAAATGGGGGTGGGGGTGGGGGGGGGGGGGGGGGGGGGCGTAAGTCTAAAAAGGTTACTATTCCAAATTTGCAAGCTGATCCGACAAAAAAAGTTTAAACTTGCAAACTAAATGAGCTAAAAGGTCCACATTTGCCAACTAAATAAACAAAAATTTATTAATTTTTCCCCCCTTTCCCCCCCCCCCCCCCCAACCTCAATTAACGTCGGGTCTATCCTTGAAAACAATGCATTTTAAGGTCAATGTTGTTAGAAAAAATGCATTCAGTGTTTAATTTACTACAAGTAAAATATCACTTTCACAAAATTTGACCATAATTTTTTTTCCCATTGCCCTTTTGGGGTAAAAGACCCAAGCCCTAATTTCTCAAAAACTGCAGGGCAAAAATGGGGCAAGTTTCTGTTTTTCGTATCTTGGTACCATGCTCTAACAATATCGAAACAAAAAACTTAGTTATTACAAGTGTCCAACGAAAACTCATTTTTAGTCACATTTTTGCTATATGGCCACCGGCCTATATTAAAAATCAATAACATTTTTAGAACATAATAATTGCAAGAATTTATTAAAACTTACTTTGTGTTTGAACCAGGAGCTAAATCTAAATTTTTACTTGAAAGTTGTTTTTTAGTATTTTGATATGTTTTGAAAGTGACTAATGTACTCTAAAATGTTTAACGATAATTTTTTTAATCAAATAGAGTTAGAAAAAAATAACATAGAAAATGAAGCCAAAATTTCTGCTCAGACAGGAAAAATTACAATCTGTTCGTGGAAAAAGTAAGCCTCAGGCATCAATCGGGAGAAAGTTTACAGATGCAAAGAATTTACAATTAGAAAAGGCAGTACAATTTTGTATCGACCACGGCGTGCGAGGCTATAAGGCCTTGAAGACTGGTTTGTTTCCACATGTAAAAGATAGAGAAACGATTAATAGAAGGTTAGACCGAATAATAAAAAATGGTAAGCATAAATTTTTTACAGAATAATGATTTAATTTAGTTAGATATCTAATTAGCTTTGGTTTTTTCCGGCGAGGAACGTCGCTATTGTAGTATTTTTACACTTGAAGAGGAGGAGGCTGTAGTGAAGTATGACAAGAACAGGAATAGAAGTCTGCAAGGTATCAACAATGCAGAGTTGACCAAACTCCTTCTTGATATTTTAAGGATAAGGGACTACATGAATAAAAGATGCAAATTAGATCGGAAGTTGGTTAAGTTGTCTCCTAATGCAAAATCAGCTCTGGTTAATGGGAAGTAAGTCTTATGATTTTTTCTTGATTTTTTGCTCATGTTTGATCTAAAGAAAAAATAAAATTTACATAATCAAAACTACTCAATAGAAATATTTGTAACCTTGCTTTTTTTATGTATGTAGCAGTGAATGTTAATCATTTGTAAGTGCAAGTCAAATGTTTAGGGTTATTTCTTTAGAATATTTTAGACCATTTTTGATTGTTTCAGACTTGGTCGTTCATTTTGGACACGAATAATAACAGGTTAATAAAAAAGGTTTGGACAGGTTAATAAAAATCTGCATCATGAGTACTGAATTGTCAAGAATTATCTTTTCAACCCAATGCAATCAATCAATCGAGAGGGATTTATGACCATCTTAGGCAATATATGGGAGAAATGGGCATCGAAACCGGTTCTTTTTTCTAGTGCAAAAAGAGTTGGAATTTAAAAGAAGAGAAGCGACGAAAGATACAGCAAAAAAGGAAGCCAAAAAAAAGAAAGAAGAAACTAAAGAAAAATTTGTTATATGTAACGTTGAAT
This sequence comes from Hydra vulgaris, assembly GCF_038396675.1. Classification (NCBI taxonomy): domain Eukaryota; kingdom Metazoa; phylum Cnidaria; class Hydrozoa; order Anthoathecata; family Hydridae; genus Hydra; species Hydra vulgaris. Next base: position 1,746,599 of record NC_088930.1, on the reverse strand, counting down.
GTTTTTGCAAACAAAGGAAATGTCAAGCTTTCGGCCTAAAGTCTTTTGTCCTGATTGTCTTGATGTTCTCCGTTCAATTTGCAGCAAAGTGAGTTGCAGAGTTGATGGTGTTAAACCGGTTATGTTTTTACCAGCAAACCAGCACTTCTCCACATCTAAAAGACTGATATACGACCATTATAACAAATGCAACGACAATCAATAATCTTTTTTTGAATTAAAGTAATCAGTTAAAGTACTATTTTATTTATCTATGTTATCTTTACATTGTTGTAGTAACCTATTGTTTTAATAATGTTATAAAGTCTGCAGCAATTTTAGATGTCTGTGTTATTACTGCTGTGTTCAAATATTGTTTTTTAGATAAATATATATTATTTTCTTTAAAAAAAAATCAAATACAATGGTAATTTGTTGTTGTGGTTTTTTATTTCAAAACATGGTCTATAAAGTGAATTCTATAAAATGTACCCCAAAAACAACAATAATACTTCCTTTCTTTACGAGGGTGTTATAAAAAATTTATAACTACTCGAGAAAAAAAAAACTTTTTTCAGTATCTAGTTATAATCCATAGGTAATAGAAAAACTATATTTTGCTAACTTATTTTCTGATACGGCTTCTAGGCTCCTATAAAACAAAAAAACTACACATTTTTATAATTGAAATTTTTACTCTAGTGCAATACCAAAGTATTTAACAAATAAAAAAAACACTAAAACTGCTTTAATTTATAGGCTGACATATTAGCTATCATAATATATTAAGTTTTTTGAATCCTGAATCTTTTTCTACATGCTAGGTCACTTAAGCCAACATTGTGGTTTTTGCGGTACGGTTGTTTTTGCGCACAATAAAAATTAAAGGTAGAAATTTTTAGTTAAGGTAGGATATGTGATATACCCTTAGTAAGGTATAATTTTCTACCTTATAAGGTAGAAAATTATACCTTTAAGTTAGAAAATTGTATGACAAATAATTGTTTTTAATATAATTTTCTATCCTAAAAGGTAGAAAATTATACCTTACTAAGGGTATATCACATATCCTACCCTAAGGTAGAATATTCTACCTTTTTTTTTTAGTGTGCGGTACATATACCTGTAGTAATTCTTTTTAAATTGCTTTTTTAACTTTTTGTAAGAATTTTTATATTTTTTGTATTTTATTTCATTTTTGTAGTTCTTTTTTGTTAAAAACTTTTGGTAAAGTTTTTGTTTCTTTTTTTAGAATTAATAATTTTTTTAACTTTTGGAAAAGCTTTTTCGTATTGCTTAATAAACACGCGAATAAAAAAATCATAGCCATTAATACATCGTTGCAATCAGTCAATAGTTCCCAGTTAATTTCTTGTAAGAGGTCGCGAAAAGTGACGATTGATTCATTATTTATTTTTCTTACCTAAACAGTTTTTGTTTCTTTCTTTGTCTCAGGGGTTGCCAAATTTGTGATCAGAAAAACTGGAAAATGATCAGTGATATTTGTTTTAATTATACCACTTTGTATTTTAGCCGTTGTGTAATTATTAGTAATAATATTATCGATAATGGATGTTTTAGTCACGCGTGTCGGCTTGTTAATCATGGGAAAAACGCTGTATTGCAAAAGTGTATTTATAAAACGCGCAACGTAGTTATCTGTTTTATTATTCAGAAAATTCAAATTAAAATCACCCAGTAAATTCACGTGTTTTTTAATGAGCTTTGGTAGCAAGTAATTTAAGTGGTTTTCAAACTGATTGTAATTACCATTAGGCGGTCTATATAATGCTGTTATAAATGCATTTTTATTTTTTTTATTAATTATTTCAATAGTAAATGACTCACAATCAGCATCATTTACTTTGCTTAAGGTCAAAGGTCATGCTTAAAGGTCAGTTACTTTGCTTAAGGTCATGCTTAAAGGTCAATGAGTTTTGTACAAAAATAGGTACGCCCCCGCCAATGCCGTTTTCTCTCGGTTGATGGATGGATTTATATCCTGATAATTGAAAGTTAGAATTAATCGTGTCTCGATGACACCAAGTTTCTGTCAGACAGGGAACACGGAACTTGCTATTTACATTATTTAACATCAACTTTAAATTTTCAAAGTTCTTATTTATGCTTCTGATGTTTAAATGTAATAATGAAAAATAAGATGATGAAGAATTAAGAACATCTTTAACATCGTCAACATTGTAATAAGTCGTTTCTATTGAAATTTCGTCAAAAAAGTTATTGTTTTTATCGTCGTCATTAATTTGGTTAAGTGTATTTTTCCTTCCTGATATGTCAAAAACAATGCTATTGATGGCTTCCGCCATTTTAGCAATAATAACTAAGATTATTATTTAAAATACAAAATATAAAAAATGTATAAACTTTAAGCATTTTTAAGTGATTTTTTGATTGATTGGCTTATAAAAATGTAACATAGTCAAAACATTTATCATAAGAGTCAAACTAAGGTTTTATGAGCAGGTCTTAAGTAGCTGGTGACTCGATTAACTTCTTGTCAGCTTACATTAGTTCGACCTTATTTATCGTAATGATAAAAGGAATATATTTAAAAATAATAAAGTTGTTGGATACACAAATAGTTTTAACTTTTTTAAATTATTCGAAAAGTTTTAATTGTTATTACCTTTCTCTGCATTGATTTTTTCAGAGTTGATTTGATCTATATTAAAAAATTCATTTTATAAAATAAAATAAAGAAGCAATTAGAATATAAAATGAACAATCAGACAACTTTATTATAAACCAAATAAGATTAATTTCAAAGCTGAAATAAGCACGAATAAAGTGAAAAATTTCAAAATAATAAAAAAAAATTAAAAATAACAAAATAAACAGCAAAATTGCGTTTTGCAAATCAAATTGCGTAAAAATAATTGTAGTAATAAAGAATTAAAAATTGATAAATAGTTTTTTTTGGAAGAAAAGAGGAGGGAAGAATCAGAGGGGAAGAAGAGTGTCAGATAAAATTGTTACGCTATTTTGTTGTTTACTGTCGTTTACAGTAAAGTTTATAATTAAGTTACCATTTCCGTTCTGCATTTCTCTGGCAACCAAAATACAATAATTTTAAATTCTCTGAAAGATAATAATGAAAGAAATCTAATATTTTGGTTAACACAATTTAAAAAGCATTAGATAATTATAATAAATTAAATAAATAATTATAACAAATTAATTAAATGATTATAATAAATTAAATAAATAAGTACAATAAATTAAATAAATAAGTATAATAAATGCTATTAGTTAATGCTAAATAATTATTACTTTTCGTTACAGGATTTTTTGGTAGTTGACATTAATGATCTCAAGACAACCTACTGGATTACATGAGACAGCACATGAGACATTGTGCCATGTGGCTTATCTACCGTAGGTAGTTGTAAACAGTTTAAAAAACTCTATAAGCATATGTTATAATATTCATATAAAGTGTTTATTTACAACAACCTTGCATAAGATTATTGAGTAATAGATAAGCTTTTACAATTGTCACAATCTATATTGAATGATGCTGCCAAAAGTAATAAAAACTGAAAATAGTGCATATTTAACAATTGTTTAAACATTATTTTGTATATCAAACTTGTAAAACTGCCGGTGACGTAAAATGGATTAACTCCTTATTAAAATTGAAATAAATAGATTTGAGAGGTTTTTCGTTCTAGTAACCATAGCCTAAAAATCTAAACATAATGCCATCGTAACTTATGCAAGTCATACTAAACAACTGAAAGAAGTTTAAAGGGCAATAAAATTAAGAGTTCATAATTTGTCAACCGATCACTTGACCAGATCAAGGTTCTTTATATGCGTCCCCAACTTCATAAATTTTAGAAACTATCGACTACTTAATTTGAAGTACCACAAAATAAACATGTGTTGCATAAAACCATTAATAAAAAAATTTTCGCTTGCTTATAGGTCATGTGGAGCGGGACCCATTAGCAATTACCTAAGTATACTTTATTTTCTTTAAAAAAAGCGTATAAAGTAACGTTCACAACATTCAAAAATAAGTAAAGTGATATTTCAAAATACAAGCTATATATACACTTTCTCTTCCATTTATTTATCCATTTTAATAAAGTGTAAAAGAAAAACTCATTTTGCCCCTTTTATTAACTTGCAAAAGCGCGCAGTAAAATCAAACCTTTTTATGTATAATTATTCCTTGACATTTTTAATAACGTCCGTAGTTTAAACTTTTAAATTCATAATCAAACTTTCATTTTAGAATTGCATACGAACGACACACAACGCTTTTTGTTTGCTTTTTGTTTGAAATATGTTTTCTTGGAAGAGCATTTGTAATTCGTGTCATATGACTGGGTTACAAAGTTTTCCCGCTTTCTTTGAAATACTGTATTTTTAACAGTTAAAAGATCTAATATTTACTCATTAACTTATTTTATTTTTATAAATAGATTTTAAATATCACTTTTTAAAAAAATATTTGTTTTGATAATATTATTCGATAGTATTATAACTTTAATATTTATTTTTTAACTTTGCTTTATAAAATATTTTTTTTATTGTGATTATCTTTTTTTGAAAGCAAATAATAATTTTTATTGCCAACGAAAAAAAAAAACTTCAGCCTGATTAATAAACTTACTTTGTTTCGATGATAAATATTTGAAATATTTTTTCTTCTATTTTATATAACGAATGCAAGTAGTTTTTAATACATTACGAAAAAAAGAAAACGATTTCAAAACTGCTTTTCCAACAGCGTCTATGTTGTTAAGGAAACTGATACCATATTTTTATAGCTGAAGGCCATGTATAAGCTTTAGAACTGTTAAGGAGTTGTATTAATGAACTATTGTTGACGGCTAGCAAAAATGAATTTCACTGGTGTTTGGAGCTGTTACAACCCGTTTAATTGAGTTAAACGCTTATTTAAATTTGCTTTTTGAAGTGTTGCAATATAGTTTTTGTTCGTAACATTATCCGTATAGAAACCCAGATGTTTCAATATGTTCAAAAGACATATAGAATTTACGTTAGTTTGAATAATGATGATGTTTTCAATATAAATATTATGCAATAGAATACCCAATAGGCACACGGACATCCATAGTACGTCCAAAGAAGACCAAAAAAGTCTGTTCGGACGTCCGTGGACGTCCATTGGACATAACAAATGCAACGTTTTTCGTCCGTCCATTTTGGACCTAAAAAGCACGCCCAAGGTAGACACTAGATAATCGGTATCGTATAAGTCGATATCGAGAAGAATGGTCTCGTATTGCGTGGTATCGCTTATGTACCAATGTCGATACTATCAGTATTGGTTCAATACCACTCGATACCGAGAAGGATGGTCTCGTATCGTATGGTATCGCTTATGTACCAATGTCGATACTATCAGTTTCGCTTCAATATCAAACGATACCGGTAACAAAATAAAAAGAATCGTATAGTATCGCATGGTCTCGAATCGAGACTCTCAATAAAACAAAACAAAAAAAATTAAAATGTGACTTGTTGAATTATTTATTAACAAAATAAAAGTACAATTGCTTTTTAGAGATTTAGTTATTGTTTTTTTAACAATCTACAATACTTTGGCTATCGCCCGTTCATTGTTTTTTCTTTTGCTGTACTTTCGCTGGTGTTTTAGGATTTTTTTCTATTAATATTTTAATAATTTTGGGGGCATTTACTGTGAATTTTACATCTAAACAATGCCAAATGAGTTTAAAAATTTCAAAATTATTATTACCAAAAAAAGACCCCTTGATTGGCGTGAATTTAACTTTTTTGTTTTTTACAATTAGTTACTAGGTATTTATATATGAAACAAAAAAAATTCAGAATTCAAATTATTTCCCGGCATTGTGAAGATTAGTTTTTTTAATAACTAAAGTATACTTATGTTTAATTGTTTAACACTAAAGTTAAGTTGTTGAATGTTGAACTCAGAACGAAAGACTAGACGAAAATTACGATACCACGAGAGATTTAATTAAAGTAATGATACCAGATGAGAAATTAAAATATGGATGCGATATCACACAATTAATTAAATTTAAATAACTGTAAGGGCTGTTACGAAATCAATTCCCTTCGAACAACCATTTCTCATACTCTTTTAGAATAATCATTAACGATTGCATCACAAGCAATTTTGTTTGGAGAATTATGTGAAAAACTCTCTTTAATGATAGTTACAAAACTAATTTCCTTTGAACAATCATTTCTAATACTCGCTTAAAATTGCATCACAAGCAATTCTTTTTGGAGAATTACATGAAAAACTCTTTTTAATGATTGCAAAACTATTCCCTTTAATTAATTTTAATTCCGCTTAATTCCGCACAGAAAATTTTGGCCTTAATGGAATAAAAATTTAATAGAGTTGGAATAACGGTATGAAAAACTGCAAACAGCAGAGGCGGATCCAGGTCGTTGTTCTAGGGGGGTAGTCCGACCAAAAAAATAAATAAAAAATAAAATTTACGTTTTCTTTTAAATAAAACACATCACTAAATTGTCGGTCAATCATAGAGCATGTTTTAGAAAACCAAAAATAAACAATTAAATTCAAAAGCAAAGTAAATAAACTTTGCTTTTGAATTTGATTTACA
>NC_088930.1:1730000-1737500 GCF_038396675.1 Hydra vulgaris | reverse complement strand
ACTCGGATTCATATTTTTAAAAAGTTTCCATTTCCCAGGTGTGGGGGGCTACCAAAGAAATGCAACGCTCCCCCTATGGGACCACCCTAATTGCATAATTTGAAAAATTTTTTTTTAGTCATTGACACTTGGCGATAGCATCTCTTTATAAAAATAAGAACGCAACTTCTTTAGTAATTTTAATTATAATAATCTTAGTGATGTTGAGATTAAAATCAGCGCTACCTTCAGCGCATCATATAGCATCAGCGCTAACAATGGTATTTTTTTATTTGCCGATTTTTAGCCAATTTTGAGGATTACTAATATCATTATTCACATATGACCAAAGATATTTTTCTACAGTCAAATAATGGATTTAATGGAACTTTAATTAATCTGCTTAAAAGAAACTATTTACCTTTTTAAACTATTCATTAAGTTGCAAAATGAAAAAAAAACCAAGAGCTTTATAATTAAAGACAATTTTTTAAATTAAATATAACAATAAATATTAAATATAATATATATATATATATATAATATATATATATATATATATATATATATATATATATATATATGTATATATATATATATATATATATATATATATATATATATATACACATATTTACATACATACATATATAAATATGTATGTATGTATATATGTATATATAATAATATATATATATATATTTTTTATATTAAATATAAAATACATATATATATATATATATATATATACACATATATGCATACATACATATATACAAGTAAAGTTTATACAAACTCTGAATCACTGAAGCGTTCGTGTTCTCACGAAAGGTTTAACTTACGATTACCATTTCTTTGCACTAATTTTTTAATAACTTCTTGAGTATCTGGAACTATGTCTCTATGTGTATACATCAATGCTAAACCATTCAAACGATCTCCAGACATAGTTGATCTTGACCAGGTTTTCAATCTGCAAAGATTTGAAATAGATCTTTCACAAGAACATGTTGTCACAGGTGAAGTTACTAATAACTGCAAACAAACAAAAATATTGGCAAAAGTTTTAATACATGAAATTGACTTTAGAGTATCAGACACATTGTTTGGAATGGGATAATTAGTGGTAGTCCAGTATATCTCCCAAAGACCACACTCTGCTTCTAAAGCTAACGGATTTGGCAAATCTTCAGAAAAAAAATCTGAAAAAATCCTAATGCTCTCCCTCCAATTATTTTTTTCTGATGGACCATTTAGCAAAGAAATTATTTTATCAGGGATAATACTCAAGCCATGGAACAAAGTTAAATTGTCATTGCAAAACCTATCAGAAAGAGCTAAATCTAAGTGATCAACTACAGGGATGGTTAAAACGCGTTTAAAATATTCTGATGTATTTTCTGCTGGATGATTATCGCAGTGGATTTGCCTCCCAACAGTTCTTTTTTGACATTCATCAACCCCAATTTGTTCAGCAATAACTTTGGCATCAAGATAACACTTATCATGAAAACTATCAATTTTGTTTTTAATAGTCGTAATTCTATTAGTCAAGCAAAAAATAAGATCTATACAGGTTTAAATATCTAAACTGCTAGATTGTAACATTTTAGTAACTACATGTGTTTCATCAAAAACAGCTCTAGTCACAACCAAAGAAACAATAAATTCAAAGGTGGTAATCAATTTAAATAAAGATGTAGCTGTTTGGGAGTCTGACCCAAACTTATTTCTGTCATTGCTTATGGCTTCAAGGGAATAAACTATTGGAACATACAACTCCTGAAATGTGTCTAATCCATCTATTCTTTCGAGCCACCTAGTTCGACAAACATCTCTTAGTTTTTTGTTTTTTTTATCAGGACAGTGTTCTGAAACCATTGTCTCGAGGATAGAATTTCTTTTAATGGAAAGATTAAAATAATAAGAAACCTCTTTTATGTGGTTCATTGCATTACAGAGAAATTGAACTTCGCAAGAATTACACACAGCTAGATTCAATCGATGGTTAAAACAATGAGTGTATATAGCCTTGTTGTTTAACTTTAAAATTCGTGCAGCAACTCCCTTTTTTGTTCCAGCTACAGCTCCAGCACCATCATAACCTTGGCCTCGATGGTGTCTAAAATGTTAACAGATAAACTTTCCCCATCTAAACCATTGTCGTTGTGTATAAATTTAACAAAGTCTTCAACAATGTTATTACCACTGTCAACATAACGCAACACTAAAGACATTTGTGATTTGTTTGAAACATCAATGGCTTCATCTGATAAAATAGAAAAAAATTTGGCAGTCTTTATATTGGAAACAATTTTATCAGAAATTATCTCACCACAACAGAATATTATTTCATTCTGCATAGTTTTTGAAAGATATGATGCATTTTTCTTGTGGTTTTTAAGATGATTTTCTAATTCAGTATCACCGCCTCTAACACGATAATTAAGAATCTCCATGAAGTTTCCAACATTACAAGAGGTACTATATTGCCCAACTTCTGAGTGATTCTGAGAGTCATCATTATGACCTCTTAGAGCAAGTCTATGACGGCCACATAAAATAATAGTATCAATTATTGGCCCAAGTTTTTTTTTATTCTCAGATATCTCTGCAAGGGTGTTTTGATCTATGATATCATAAATAGGTTTTGTATCACCAGCAGCTTGCCTCATAACATCATTAAAAAGGCTCTGCGTTTGAGAATGCAAACCATTTATGTTCGGATCACAATGGCGTTTTAAGGCTGGGAAAGCATCATTAAAATTTTTCAGTGGTTCTTTAAACAACACTGAAACCTTGTAATTCTTTGTTGGAAAATCATCTCCAAATAATACACATGGCAAGCAAAATCCACCATTTAATTTTTTAGAATAACAAAGCCAAGAAAATGTCTCTAGCCATTTTATAGAAAACTTTCTATTGTTTTTGCCTTGTGGAAAATTGAAAGAATTATCTGGGATAAACACATTCTTTACTAAATGAAGAATTTTTTGACGAAACAGCATTTTGTTACATTGTAACTCTCTTCGTTGTTCTCAAAAATTTGCAACATCAAACTCGTCTAAAAATTTATTAACAAAGTCAATTGAGCTTTCAACATTAGGTACAATCAAACATTTAATGGTATCACCACTGAAACTATCTTTGGCAGACAAATTAATTCAGATGTTGTTGAAGGTTAAGTAGCTCCTTTAGAGGATAAAAAATTCAAAAACAGTTGCTTTTTTTCCTTTGTTGGAGTTTCATCAAATTTTATTAATTTGGCTGGCATCATAACAGAAATAAAATTTATTTTACGTGACTCTTTAAAATCATAAACAACAACCGGTACAAAATGATTGGGTGTAAAAGTAAACCCTGATGGTAACTTACCTATCCGACAGAACATTATATTTATTACTTTGTTTCTTGTTGGCTTCAACTCGTTAACCCTTGGTTTTATTAATCTGTTAAATGCAAAAAAAAACCGATCAAGTCCAAATTCAGGATAATGACAAAAAATTTGTGAATTGACAACAGATGAAAGGCCTAAGATACACATAAAAGATGACCATTGATTTTCAAAGCAGTTATTAATTGCTTCGGACCGAACACATTGTTTATTTTTAGTGATATCTTGATCAACAACAGTTTTAGATAACGTCATCTTTAAAATGTTATCATAAGAAAAAAAGTTATATTTACCACTGTTAATTATATCATTAAATATTGGATGTTTTGAATAAAAATCAGCATTAATAAACAATTCCATTGAGGTGAGAACCCTTAAAATATCAATTAATGAATTATTTCCTACAATAACTAATGATACTGAGCTGTAGAGACAGTTACCAGATGAAGTTGATCTAAAATGAATTTAAAAACTTACTTTTACAATTAAAATTACAATACTTACATATATATATGAGACTTTCCTTTCACAAAACCATGCTGTTGGATTGTTAGTAAATTGTTTTTGTCGAGATGTTTTTCAATTCTTTCTCTAATAATAGATTCTAATATTTTGCAAGGAATAGAAGTTAATAAAATAGGGCGATAATTGCTGGCCACTGTTTTGTCACCTTTTTTATATATAGGTGTTACAATTGTTGACTTAAATTTCTTTTTCTTCTTATTAACTGCTTGATTTCGTTGTTAATCCAAGGAGTTGCTAAGCTTTTGATTCGTGAAATGTCTATGGTTGGAACAAAAAAATTGCATGCTTCCGTGATATAGTAAATTAATTTATTGTACATGTCTTGCACTGTCTTGATTTCGTACAACTTCACCCAATCGATATTGGACATAAAATCAGAAATTTTAGTAAATTTAGCTTTGCTATACAAAAACTTAAAGTTACTACAAACTAATCTGCTAACATTATTTTTTAAGACGAATTTAAAGTAAATAATTTGATGACCTTTGTTTATGTTACAAAGCACAAAACTTGGATCAACAGCATATACACTGCCAGATTCTGTTGTGAATATTAAATCTAGAACATTTGAGGTTGAGCCATTAGCCAATTGAAAAGTTGGTATGTTTATATGTTGATAGAGGAAAGTATCACTTAAAGTTTTATAGAATTTATGTTCTATGCCACTATCATTTTAAATTGTTACTATACTACCATTTGACCATTTAATAGCTGGGAAATTGAAATCACCCATAATTAGTACATCTTTAAAGCCATTCACTTCAACATATCTTTTTGCTATTTTAAAAATATTGTCAAAGTCTACCATATCAACAAAGTAATTTGGTCTGTATAGACAACCAACTAGTTATTTATCTTGGCCAAAATAAACTACTGCCCAAACTTGTTCTATTTTGCTAATACTAAAATCAGTGTCGACCAGTTCGTATGAATCTTTTGAATTTTTTATATATAAGCATACACCGCCGCCTCTACGATCACCAGTTCTATCATATCTGTATATATTGTACCCACGAATATTTGCAATTGAGTTATTTTTGAACCATGTTTCGCTTACTCCAACAATTTTAAAACAATACAAACTAGTTACAACCTTTAATTCATCTAGTTTATTTTCGAGTGAGGTAGCATTCAGATATATACAATTTAGTTCTGTTATCCTTTCAGGTGATAAAGGTGCTTTAAGTACAGTTTTGATTTTTCTTGAACTTTTGCAATTGGTTACCACGGATACCATATTGAAATGCAGAGTTTGTTTCAAGATTTGCATTAAGCCTGTTTCTTTCTTGTCTTAGATGGAGATCGAGTTGTCTTTCGGCTTCAGTTAGATCTGGACTTATATAAATCTGTTTATGATCGATACTGTTTCTTAGTTTTTTTGCTGCTAAAAGAACTGGATTTCTAATAGATGGTTCATTCAGCTCAACTAAAATTGGACCAAGCTTTGTTTTGTCTTTTGACCTAAGTCTTCTGGTATAAACTGGTTTAATATCTGCTTTGCCAATAAAATCAAAAACATCTGCTATCTTTTTTTCATCTTCATTTCTATTATTTAAAAAATCTGTTTAAGTTGATTCTGGGATTCCAAAAACAATTAAACTTCTTTTTCTCTTCTCTCTATCATGAAGCTCATTTATGGTTGCATTAGCAACCATTAATTATTCAGGTGGCTTTTTACCACTTTTGCTACCTTTTGTAACAATTTGCACCCATTCGTTGGCAATATTGGCTGAATTTACATTTTGCTTTGATTTACATAGGTCATCTTTTAGGCCATCAATGATTTTCAAATAATTTTTTTCTTTATCCTCAAGATTTTTATTTTGTTTGATAGTTCTAAGACATACTTGGAAATTTTACCGCACCACTCGTGTAACAGTTTTGAGGCTGGAGAATGATTGCCCTGTCCAAAAGATGGCCAGTTTACTTGGTATAAAAAATTGCTTTCCGATTCCATCTTCTATCACTTTATTGGAAGTAATCCACCCTAAAGAGTGGATTACTTCCTGTACTGAACTTTTTACTTAATGTAGGTCTTGTTTGGCTTATTACACAGGGACTTATTAACACAAATACTGTAAAAAGTTTAGATGTGTTTTTTTCCGTATATATATATATATATATATATATATATATATATATATATATATATATATATATATATATGTATATATATATATATATATATATATATATATATATATATATATATATATATATATATATATATATATATATATATATATATATATATCACTAAAATTGGCACGCATTGATATTCCAGTTAATTCAACTACAGGTAGGTACACCTTAAAAACACAAGCACCTTAAAAACTACAAAGTCATAATTTATGTTCTTGACAAGCACTGTGTCAGCTTTAGCGCATAATATTATTTGTTTTGAGATTCCATATAAATACTCTCTCCAAAAAAATACAAGTTCGACTATTTTCATATTTAAAAAATGCGATAAAAACAATTTGAAAATAAAAAGTAAATTAATTTTAAAATAAAAACACACTTTTTGGCATGGGTAAGCATCAATTTGAAAATAAGTTTGCAATTCTTTTTTTTTATATAACTATATTGTTGCTTTTTACTAGCAGTAGAGACACTTATAGTTTTTAAGAGGTACTAAGGTTAATACAAACATTGAGATAAAAAGTCAAAATTTCTATTCAGAACCAATAAGTTACATTTCAAAACAACATAAAACATTTCCCTAATTGATGTTATCACTTTCCACGTTATTCAAATGGCCTTTATATTTAGCATTTGTTTCGGTTGATGTGGCTAGTTTAATCATTATTGGCTTCATTCCATTAACTCTACAAGAAATTTTGCTCCATACTGATTTCTTTATTTCGTGGCAGACTGGGCACTCTTTAAAACTCTTTACTGCAAAAATGCCATTGCAAACATATTTTAATTTACATTTATAGAATTGTTCTTTTTCTTTATCTTTTTTGTGCTTTTTTTTCTCATTTTGATCCTTATTTTTCCTTTTTCCAATTTCAATCAAATCGACCTGTTCAATGATGTTTCAGGCTTCCATTGATCCATGTATATTAGGGTGGAGCGATTTTCATAGCAAAAAAAAAAAAAGTTTAAAAACCAATATTACTGAGACACGAATCAATGTCTATTAATTATAAGATAAAAGTAAAAAAATATTTTTTGATTTGATGAGATCTTGAGGGTCCTCTTTGGAATTTAAATTCTTGACAGGTCCTAATATTTTTGAATTTTTTTTTTCTAAACCATATCAACCTTGGACTCAAAAAAAGCAGAAAAAAATGCTTGTTTCATAAATAATAATTTTATTAAAAAAATTTTTTAGTGAAAAAAATACTTGCAAAAATATACCTTAAAACCCCCGTTTTGTTGAGGACGGGGGTTTTTAATGAAAAAAACAACTCTACTTTTTTAATTTTAATTTTTTAATAAAAACAAATACTATTTTCAAAATCAGCATATTATTTTGCTTCTTTTAAGTATCAAGTTGATATAGTTTAGAAAAAAAAATTTAAACAATATTAGGACCCATCAAAAATTTAGAATCCAAAGAGGAACCTCAAGAACTTATCTAAACTAAAAAAAAA
>NC_088930.1:1672500-1725000 GCF_038396675.1 Hydra vulgaris | reverse complement strand
CGCCATGTCATAGCTGAAGTAGATGGTAAAAGTAACGATCCAAAGAAATATAAGGGCCCTATTGGTCAAAAAGCTTCGGCAAGTGATTTGCATAACTTACCAATAGTTGATTTTGTTCCAATTCATTCAGAAATTGATTCCTACGTAAACTCTAATATTTTATCTGATCTTAGTACGGATCAACGTAAACTTAATGAATACTGTATTGGAATATCTAAAGGCTTTATATCTCCAAAATACTCAATAAAAAAACCAGGACCTGTTTACCATGCCAGATGGTTAACTCTAGCTTTAAGAATAATGATGGTTTATGCAAGAGTGAAGAATCCTACAGATAAGTTGTGTACAATTACAAAGTATATAGTCCAAGTATATTGCCCCATGTGGTTTGCCCATAAAAGGTCTGATCTTTATAAAGATGCTCCTAGACTTCTTCATAAGACAATTGAGCTTGTTAAAAATGTCAGGCAGACAATATACAACAAATTGTTTTTCAAAATCTTCAAGGAAACTCTTATTGCTGTCTTCAAGAAAACTTTTTATATTCTATGCTGCAAGATGATGAAAAAGATATAAGGGCTCAAGCTATTAAGCAAGTTTTGCACATAAGGCAATCAAGAGAAGTAAATCCTGAAGTCAAACCAAAAATCAAAGCAAAATTAATTATGCCTATTAACTTTAACGCTTATACGTGGAGTAGTTTAGTTGATGTTTCTTTAATTGAGGTTGAACCTCCAACTTCTATCCTAATTTCATCATTTGAATTAGAGAATGCTTTGCAAACTTCTAAAAAACCTATTCTTACAGATTTACCCAACAATTCACAGTCAGTGGAAAGGTCCGTGAAGCTTGTATCAGAGGCATCAAAGATAGTTTATGGTCAAGTAAAGAGACATAATTTTATTCTAACTAAAAACCAAAGCAGAGCAGAAAATATATGTAGTTCATCTAAAACTGATTACTTTATACCTTTTCCTTGAGAAAATGTTGTTTTTTTTCAATTTAATTTGGTTCACATACCTAGGTCCAAAGGCATCCTTGACTTGACTACTGTCAAGAATAATTTTTTTAAATAACAAATCTCTCTCAACCTTTAACTTTGAAATCACCCTTGTGCAAAAAAACATGTTGAACGCGGTAATTTCAGAAATAAAAGGTGGCTAAGGCAGCCAGAAACAAAATTTAAATAAAAAAATAAAGTTTAAGGAGGGGGGGGGGACTCTTGCCCCTCAGCCCCCTTTTTTATCCCAGTGTTTAAGATTAAGTGGTAAATATTCAGTCCATAATATTCAAATATTCTAATGGAAAGAATATTTGTATCAAAGTTTGTATTAAAGTATAATAATATTAAGAATGCTATAAAAATGAATAATTCATTGAAAACAAGAAAATACTTAAAAACTTTAAAACTATTTCCCAAAATTGCCCTTAACCCAATTGGTCTGAAATTTTCAGGATTGTCTTAGAATAATATGTACAACAAATCCCAAAGTGAGCCAATATGATCTGAGAAAAAAAGTATATTTTGGTAGTGGCTTAATACACACGTGTATCTATATACATACACACTTGTGTATCTATATAATTTATACAATGTATATTTTATATATGTATGTATAATACATATATAAAATATGTATGTGTTTATTTATGTATTCATATGTATATATGTGTGTATGTATAAGTCTATATATTATGTATGTATGTATAAATATATATATATATATATATATATATATATATATATATATATAATATATATATATATACTTATATACATACATACATACACTTATAAATAAATGTATATGTTTGTATATGTAATATGTACAAATATACACACATATGTGTGTTTATTTCGGCGTATGTATATTTGTGTGTATTTGTATCTGTATATGTGTGTTTATTTCTGCGATGAATATATATATATATATATATATATATAAAATACATTTTTTGTGTTAACAGTATTATTGTTATTACTATTAGTATTGTTATATGTTTGAAAAATACTAGTGTTGTTCCTATATAAATGTGTGTTTACTAAATGCTATAGGATATCCTATTAATAATAATTATTTAATAAAAATGAAAAGAACAAGTTCAGCATAGTAGAAAGAATATATGAAAAAATATCGATCAGCCTTATCTGGAAATTTATTTCCTGAATGTTTAAATTTGTCTTCGAGCTGCGAGGCTGCACCAATATACTACCTATGCTTCAATAAACTTTCTCTACCAATATTGACAGCAAAATCTAGTAATACTTTGTTGCAAAATACTGTCTGTAAGTAACTTTACTTATCTGTAAATCAATTGTTTATATTTGAAAATTATTATGTAAATATTAAATTTATTTTTAATTGTTTGAGAAGATACAAAAATGAGTCAGCAGTATAAAAAATATAGCATGAGACAAAGCCAGCTAGAAAATTTCTTGCATAGTCTATCTGATTGCAGAAATAATATTTTTTTTTGCTGATTAAGGTAAGGGTTAACTTTTTTTGTTTTGTTTGTGTGTGTGTATATATATATATATATATATATATATATATATATATATATATATATATATATATATATATATATATATATATATATATAACATTTTTAAACCAGAATATGTGGGTTTTAATAAGCAACAAAACATAAATTGAAAAGATTCTACTATAAGTCTTCTACTTACTTATAGTTTACTAAAATAATCTTACTAATTCTACTAAAAGTCAACTACTAAGTTTTTCACATGTTCAACGAAAAAGAGAATGAGAAAAAATATTAATGCTGGTACAACTGTTAATGAAAATACTTGTATTGAAACTCTAGTTATTTATCTTTAACTTAAAAAAATTTAAAATGACACTAATATTTCTGGTAAATTTTGTTTTTGCAAATTTTATCTTTTAGGAGTTTTACTGTTATCACATAATCTAGATGAAGACAATATATTTATAGAAGGCTTCAGAAACTTAATGAAGATAATAATATTAATGTTGATTAAGGTAGGTGACTATTAATGAACAGGGGGCATATGTGCATTTGGTTTTTTTAAATATTATGTATAACTTATATTTATATTTATTACCTATATTTGAGTGTATATTAGTCTAATTTATCTTAAAACAGGATATTTGCACTTTAACAAGCAACAAAACCTAAATGAGATGGTTTCGAATCAACCTTTAAAGATTTCTATATTTATAAGCAAAAATCAATTAAGAGAGGATTTACATCCTGGTACAAATGCTAATGAAAATACTTGTGAATACTCGGGCTTCTGTATCTTTTCAAAGTAATAAATTATTTGCATTTAATTTAAAAGTTTATAATATTTAAAAAGTACAATAGTATATTTGATGAATTATGTTTCTTAATGGGTTTCATAAATTCTTTAAGGGCGTCTCTTATTTACGTTGAAGTAGGTGGCTCTAAAAAACAATTTGAAAAGAAGAATGAAGGGTCGATTCCGTTTAAATGTACATACACAAACAATTCTGATCAATAAGGAAAAAAGCAATTTTACTCTTCCATCGAATCATCACTCTGGTTTTTTCAAACAGCATTTTTAATAGTGCATTTATTTAGGTACAATACAAAACAATAGACTAAGATATTTATTTTGTTATTTATTATAAAACTTGTTTTTTTTTTAAATAGATTAAGGCGAATCATCAAAAACCATTACCAATACAGATCGACCAAAAAATCAGACAAACGAAACCTCTCCCATGGATGATGCTATGTTTTAGCGTTAAATGATTGTCACACCATTACATAAAAAGAAATTTGGACTACTGCAATAGTTTTTAGATAAAGATTTGAGTGAAATTAAATTTGAACAGGTTACCTCAATTGAGGAATTAGTAAAGTTCGAGACCCGACTTTTAAGAAAAATTAAAAAGAACATTCGATGCTACTGGAATTGTTTGTAAAAATGCGAAAGCGTATTGATATACGATTTTAGATTTTATAATGACGGAAGAGGTGATCAATCGAAATTAAATATTATGTATGGTAACCATGTGCCAAGCGTCTTTTATTAGCTTATTTTTAATGATTTGGTTTTTTATTTCTTTGTTTATTTTTTCGTTGTAGTATTATTGTAAATTAATTTACCTTGAAAAACAAAAATAAAACAACAAAATTGTCGTAAATATAATGTAGTATATATAAAAAAAGGTTTACATGTTTAAAGTTATAAACGTGTCTAACAAAACCTACGTAATTTTGGTTTATCATTAAACCGTGCTGAACAGCTGTTAGTTCAGGCATAAGTTTGGAAAACTTATGCCTGAACTGACTAAAGGCATTAAATAAAGTTTCCGTTTGGAAACTTTATCTAATGCCATAAGTCCGTTTTAAACTATAGAAAACACGAATTTAAAACCTCATAAAACACGAGTTTAAAACCTCAAAAACACGTATTTAAAACATAAAAAAACTCGTGTTTGAAACCTTAGAAAACACGTGTAAAACTCCAGTTAAACTTCCCGTGAAATCCACGTGTTTTTGGTTTACGCCTGGATCGTAACAAACACGTGTTTATACGGGTTTTAATTCCGAGATTAAAACCAGATCTGCCGTCTGGGTAACTACAAATTTTAATTAATAGTAGTCCCTCTAATTACATTATATTAGAATTTACCATAGAAGTTGTAATTTGTAAGGATTTATTTTGTAGTTTTTAAGGGTTTTTATGTCTTTTTTTTAATAAGTTTACAATAATGTCTGTACCAATACTATGGCCCGAAAACAAAATGTTTACAAAATTTTGAGTGAAGCTGATCAACAGCTCTAAAATTGTAAGCAAAAAATCTGATTGCAGTATTTAAGGGGTAACAACCAAAAAAGGTGACTTTTCTTTAAATCACAAAACTTTACTAAAAACCATAGATTAAAAAATAAGGCCAGGGAAGACATTCATATTATGTAGTTTTTAAGTATAGAAAGTTTCAGCACTTCAGAAGTTTCCAATATTCAGTTATAGGATACCACTTTTTTTTGTAGTTTTTAATGTGTACCTGTCTGTACTAAAAAATGAACTCTTATTTAAAACGTTGGAGAAATAAAAATAAAGATAATAATAAGTCGCTGATGAAAGAGCTCGATATTGACGACTCAGTGAGCATTTTAACAGAAAACAATGTTAATGGTAACGTTGAAAATGAAAACAAGGAGTTGAATCTTATTGACGATGGTTATGATGGTAACATTAACTCTGACTATGCATCAGGTTCATTTTCAATTTACCAAACTGCAAATAGTGACGTCTTATTGCTTGGTAATGCTCTATCAGGCAAAGAATCATGTCAAATAACATCATCTTTACTTATTAATAAATCTGATGTGCTAGCTAGCAATCTAGCAGCATGGGCTACACGCAATAGATGTACAAGGAAAACTGTTAATGAACTGTTAAGTATTTTGAATAAAAATGGTTTATCTTCTCTCCCAAAAGACTGTAAAACACTTCTAAAAACCCCTAAATATATTAATATAAAAGAGCTGTGTGGTGGTGAATATATTTACTTTGGGATTAAAAAAGGAATAAAACAAATTTTAAAGGATTCTCAAAAAATTGTTGAAAGAATTAAGATGCTAATAAATGTTGATGGATTGCCTTTATGTAAGAGTACTAACATACAATTTTGGCCAATTTTAGCAAAGTTTTCAGAGTTACAGCCATTTATTGTATGTCTATTTAGTGGTAAGAAGAAACCAGATAATTTATTTAATTATTTGAATGAATTTTTAACTGAGTTTAGATTGCTTAAAGTTAGTGGGATTGAACATAATGGAAAAGTTTTACCTGTTACAATTAAGGCATTTGTTTGTGATACACCTGCACGTTCTCTTTTAAAGAATATTAAAGGTCACGGAGGGTATCATTCATGTGAGCGATGTTTAGTTGAAGGAAAATATGATGGAAGGGTTATTTTTACTGAAGTTGATTGTCAAATGCGAAGTGATGAACAATTTAAAGAATATATTTATTTAAACCATTCATTAGGTACAAATAATGTTTGCTGTGAGCCTCATCCATTAAGAAGGACTCCCTTAGTAGATTATGGAATATTGTGTGTAAAGGAGTTTGTTATTGACTATATGCATTGTGTTTGTCTTGGTGTTATGAAGCGGTTAATAAAATATTGGTTTGAAGGCCCACGTATTTTTTGCCTATCATGTCAGCAAAAAAAGCAAATGTCCGATAAATTGGCTTTTTATCATGGCAAAATGCCCAGTGAGTTCGCTCGACAACTACGTTCACTAGATGAATTTAAGCGTTTTAAAGCAACTGAGTTTCGACACTTCTTGTTGTACACTGGACCAATAATTTAAAAAAATATTTTGTCAAAAGAGGTATACCAAAACTTATTGTGTTTAAGCATTGCAGTATCCTTAATGAGCAACTCAAATGTTTTGAAACGACGACATTACTTGGATTATGAAAAAAAGTTCATGACTTTTTTTGCATCAAATCTTCAAGGGCTTTATGGGCCACAATTTTATTCTTATAACGTTCATGCTTTGCTTCATTTACATGAAGATGTTTTGTATCATAACTGTAGCCTTCATGATCTTTCAAGTTTTTCTTTTGAGAATTTTCTTCAAATTGTTAAAAAATTTGTAAAAGTGCAAATAAACCTTTCATCCAATTAGCAAAACGGCTGAGTGAGTTAGAAAGTAGCAATTTTTTATTTGTTATGGAACTAAGACTATCTCAGATAAAATTGTACCTAATGATCGTGATGGATGGTTCGTTTTGAAATCACTTGAAATTGTTCGTATTATTGAAATAGTTTCAGAATCAGAGTTTGATTGCAATGTTTTTCCTTTGGTACCATTGATAACCTTTTTACCATCCCTTGTAACTCATCAGATTTTGGAATATACAAAATTTCTAAGTTCAATAAAATGAAAAGAAAATACATAACTTTATCTGATATTTGCTACAAATTAGTTTGTCTGGAACAAGATGGTGATTTTATATCAATTGAAGTTAATCATGAAATACTCTATTAATATTTTTCAATTAAAGTTATTTTTTCCATTGCAAAATTTATTAACTTGTTGACTTCCTGTTATTTTGTTTAAACTTGTTGTTTCAATGTGATTATGAACTTTTGTATTGTTAAGTTTAATGTTTATATCTCCAGACTTGTGTGATTTAAACAGATTTACATAATCCCATTTTATTGGCATTTAAATGGATGATAATTATTGGTCGACTATTGACTTTTATTAAGGATTTAAAATATTATTGTCTATTTAAAAAAAAAGTATAAAATAAATATTAATTTTAAATAATTTAAAGATAGTCAATAATAACAAAATAATTTTTTATAATTCATAAAAATTTACATATGACGCATGAGATCCTTGTTGTAGTAGCTAATATATCATAAACATGAATAAAATGTTGAAAGAACCATTTTGTTGGGCTATTTGGAATGAAGATGAAGATACCTCAGGTGTTATCCCATCGAATTGGGTTGTTACTGGAAGCCATGTTTTTTGGCCACCTAACAATTTTCTGCAAGTGAAACATGCATTTTATGGACGAAGGGAGCCTGATCACACATGGAAAAAATTTCCGCTAGTTAAAGTTCAGGTTTTTGGTAAGCCGTATTAAACATAAAATGTCAACTATTATATTTGCAAAACATTTTCTTTATGCGTTTAAATTTTAATTTGGGAACATATGATTTTTGCAATGAATTATGCAGTACACATATCGACTGGTTCTCCACAGATAATGAAAAAGTCTCACCAACAAAGAAAAAAATAATTAAAAAACAAGTAATAGTTGCTTTTAAACACGTTATGATGTTTTAGAGAATCAATAAAATAAAACAATAAGGAAACTAATTTGTAATTATCCAATATAATTTTTGCTTAGCAAAAAATTAACTCTATATTAGATATTTTGTGTTAATTATTTATTAAAAAAAATTAGGTAGTAGCAAATTAATTTAAATAGTATTTTGCTATAATTTGTAGATAACAGTCAAAATATTGAAGAGTTTCCTACTCCACCATCACGAATATATGTTCATCAAGGAATATGCAAATTTGTAAAGTGTTTAATTTTTATAAATTAAAAAAATATTTTCCCCTTGAAATTAGAAGGCAGCTTAATTTATTTTTTTGTAGTCATTAGGCAGTTATTTAATATATGGAGTCTTTTCTGAAAGTTTGTATGCTTGACTAGATATTTTCCATAATATCTTTTTTTAAACATTCCATAATTTTTTTTTTTTAAACAACTTAAAAATTTAAAGTAAGTTTTTAAAAGTGATTACTTCTAAACCAAAACCTGTTTTACGACAAAATCACTCAGAAGATGACGATGCTCATCTTACCCATAAGTGGAATTTTATATTGTATTTATATATCCTTTTTCTCCTGGATTAACTTTAGAAAAGTTATTGGATTTTGAGAATCAGACATCAAGTGTGAAAAAGAATGAAATGTCATCAAAGTTCATTGAAAATGTATAGCTAGCTATAAGTTATTTTTCTATTTTATTTAAATATTTTTTGATTAAAGATAATAATAATCATCATGAAATAATTATGATTGACAATGATGAATATATAGATGAGTATATCATTACCTTATTTTTTAGTTAAAAAATTTAAAAAGAGTGTTTTTACCCAGCAACGAAACTGAAAAACAAGTAATGATCTTTTAAAAGTTAATTTTGAAAAGTTATACTGTAGTATAATTTTTATTTTTTGTTAGGTTATGTAATGATCTATTTTTTTTTTCGTATTACTTTTAATAATAATAATTTTTATAAATTTAATAATAATAATTTTTACTAGAAATTATGTGAATTGAAGAAAATCAATGACGAAGAGGTATGTTTCATTGTCAGCTATCATCCAAACTACAAACAATAATTAATAAATATTATTTATTTTACAAGAGAATATTTTTAGTTAAAGTATACTACTTTATTTATCGTTATTTTACTTTTGATTTTTTCCTCAGGTTGATTTTCAAGAGACCTTTGGTAGTTCACAAGATCAAAACAATTCTGAGGTACCGTACATAAACACTAAATAAACAAAGTAGTTTTTTTTTTCTTCTGTAAGTTTTAAATCCATGTTTCCACACTTGTGTGGTTTGGATGGTTCTCCATAGTGACATATAAATGCCATTAAGAAAGAGTTGAAGCAATTTTTTACAACTGGATGCCCTTCCTGAGGTTAACATGAAGCAGGTTGTGCTGGATACCAGTAGTAGGATAACCTGACCTGACGGAGTATGTACGCAGTCTTCTCCATTTGAAATTCACTGTCATTAGTCATTCTTTCATATTGACTGTCATTAGTCAGACAGTCATTATTTGTCTCGCTTGCGCGATTTTAAAAAATATTTCTTTTTTGTACTTCTTAATATAGAAAATAGAACTTCTTAATGAAGAAAAAAGATTTGTTTCAATTTAAAAATACACTTGAAAATTATTGGCGAGCGCTAAAGAAAGCGCTGACCAAAAAATTGGCAGGCATGTGGACAAGCGCAAAACTGCAAGAGCGCGAAAGCGCTCGCCAAACAGAGAAGACTGTGTATGGTATATTATTATGTTCAACTTTTCTATGTTTTTATATATATAAAATATAATTCACGGTATAATAGTGTTAGAATAATTCATTAATTAATTGATGAAAAAAAATCAATTAGGAAGAACATTTTACTAAAAGCCAATATAGTAGAAAAGATGCAGCTACATTGCCAGTTAAAGGGTTTCCGTTAACTGAGTCAAGTATTTTTTTTCAATTTAAATTTGTTTATTTATTGTGTTTTTGAATAACGTCGTTGTTTTGTGATGAATTATTTGCTTATTAAAACTAGTTTGGTTTTTTAACATTTTTTTTACATATTAATGGAACAATTTTTAATAATATTAAAGTTATGATTTTTTATGCAGAATTTCAAGCTAAAGTAGTGAAATACTTGATCAAACAAGATCGGAGACTTGAAAATATTGAGAAAATTTTATTAAATTTAACATCTTCAGTTGGAGTAGCTGGAGAAATATTCCCAATAAGTAATTTAGAGGAGTTGCATTAATTTGCATTATTTAGAGGAAAAAATAGTAAATGAAGAAGAGTTTAACAAACTGGTTAATAAATTTTTATGTCTTTTTTCAATGTCAATTTAATTTATGTCATATGTCAGTTTATGTCATTTATATATGTAGGTTTTTTTCCTCAAAACGATTAAAGTGATTTTAAAAATGTTATTGTGCTTATGAAATACTCTGCTGACCAAGACATAATTCCATTAAATGATCTGGTCTCAGAATAATTTTGATTCACAGAATCAATTTTTTTTTTTTTTTTTGTTAATTATAAGCTCTTTTTTGATCGACATCTAAAATGTTGTATGAATTTTGATTAAAAATTTGGGTTTTGATAGATATATTAATTAATAAATACTTGAATAGATTAAAAATAGGATCTAGAGTTGATCAAGACACTTTCTCAAAATATTTTACTCAAGTTCTAATTTTCGTTCATGAGCTAAATCAATCTAAAGAAAATGGTGTCTTTTATATATTATGTAGAGGTGATCTGATTCTATCAACTTAAAATAATATGTAGAAAATTTTGTGTATTTTATTAGTGTTTTTTGAACTTTAATGTATATTATTAATGTAATGATATAAAAATATTTTATCTTGTGATTAAATTTTATTCCATTTTCTAATTTTATCAGGTTTTGTCTCTGTCTTCTGCTGGGGGTAAAGATGTTAAAGATGTTGTCAAGAACATAATGGAAAGGTTCTCAATATATTGATGATATATTAGCTATAGCCCTTACTCAGTAGGCATGTGTCCTTAAGAAGTTCTAAGAACGACACATGCCCCCTGGGTATAGTGAATATCGTGTACTTTATAGCAAATAATCTTCTTAGATAAAATAACGTTATAAGTTTGAACACTTGTTCTTATCATATCATCCAACATATATGTTTATATTAAGGTTTTTCACTCGGAGTTCAACACTGCTTCGGAATTCTTCTCTTTAAATAGAATAATAATCATATAAATATTTTGTTTTAGCGTCGCTACGTACGATGTGTTCGCCAAGTTCAATTTTATAGGAACTAATCGCCTAGAAAACAATAAAAACTCAAGACCAAAGAAAGAAGCTTTTAAAAGTTTTAATATTTGCAAATTTGTGTGCTGTACGTTTTATAAATTACTTCAGCTTTTAGAAGCTTTACTAAATTTTATTACTATGTATCTTATTACTATGCTTATTTTTCCACTTACTTTTTTTTTACTTTTATTTCCATTTTTAAATATTATAATAATATAAAATATGAATTGATTTAAAATAGTAGCTTTTAATGCCTTTTTTTGTTGTTGTTATAAAAATAGTTATTCAAATTATTATTTGAATAGTTAATACGTTTAATTTTTAAGTCATTTTTCATATTTCAGGTGCAGCAATGAAGGATAGAAAATTTAACAGAGAAGACGTTTTAAATTGCGTCAAAGATATTTTGCGATACGCTCCAGACACGGCCACAGGTGGAAGACGGTCTTCAACATAAAAACTATATATCATGTAAAAGAAATATATAAAGTAAATAACTTGTAAATTATGTTTTATATCTTAATACCGTAATTATATTATATTTTGAAAATCTTTTTTATTCTTTGTTTTAATTTAGGATGTAGTCTATATTTAAACATTAATAAACGACGATGTGTGAACCTCAGTCGGAGTTTGAGATGCAAGTTAAAATTTAGATAAATTTTACTTCCATTTAAAACTCGAAACTTAAAATATAACATTTTATTGAACATTGCTTGATTTACGTCGGCTTAACATCTGATTCTAACGTTAATACGCTTTTCCATTTCCAACATCGATGCGACATCGCACACAACGTCGCAGCTACATTGAATGTTTACATCGCTATTACATCGCGATTCGATGTCAATATTACATCGGATATTAACATCGTCTTAACATCAAAAATTGACATCGCGATTACATCGCATATTAACGTCGGTCCAACTTTGCATTTCCAACGTTAATGCGATGTCGCACTCGACGTCGCCTAAACGTTAAACCAACATCGCCGTGCCCACTGGGACTCTTCAGCAATAATGAAAATTGGAATATAGACTTTTATTGTCAAAGTGAGTGGACATTAGAAATTATCTTGCATTTTCCTGCATTTGAACTTGGTTTTCAAATATTTTCAATAATATTGAGTCTCTCTAATGAACTATTGTTTTTTTTTTCCATATTGTCATCATTCAAAATAAAATCAACATCTCCACTTTGTTCGATGCTTTTAAGCCTATCAAGGATTTGGACTTGCAAATCTTAAATCCGCTAAAAACGTTTCTGCAAATTTAAAGCATAGTTGTGTGGCTTAAACAACCTTGCTGTTTAAGCCACACAACTAATAATAGCCTTGCTGTTTTGTCTCTTTATAACAATGATATTGAAAAAATTTATAAAAATTTTTTTTTCAAGCAAATAAAAAAAAAAAAATCACGTTAAATTGTCATCTCTTGAACTAAAACTCTACCTTCATTAGTTTATCTTAACTAATCAACGTATTTACAACTTTTGCTATCATCATCATTAATTTTACAGGAATTAGAAGCCACAGGTTACAAAAAATAGCTACTTTCTCTTTTTCTTTAACTTCCGACTTGTTCAAACCTAAATTCATATATATATATATATATATATATATATATATATATATATATATATATATATATATATATATATATATATATATATATATATATATATATATACCAGGTCTATAAATATGAAATGAGCGTTTTTTTTTCAAAATAAAACACTATTTTCTAATGGAAAAGTAAAAAATATTTTATTCAAAGTATTTGCCATTGCTTTCTACACATTTTGACCACCTTTCTGGCAATTTGTGGATACCACGCCAATAAAACTGATCGTTTTTTGAGGCAAACCATTCGGAGACCCATTTTTCGACTTCTTCGTAGGAATTGAAGTGTTGCTCATTCAATCGTGTTCTATCGATGAAAACAAATGGTAGTCGGAAGGAGCCAAGCCTGGTGAATACGGCGGGTGAGGTAACTCTTCCCAGCCAAGTGATGTTATTGCTTCCTTGACCACTTTTCCTGTATGACTTGGAGCGTTATCATGCAACAAAATTACCTGTCCGTGTCTTCTGGCCCATTCTGGTCGTTTTTCGATCAATGCATGGTTTAAATTGATCATTTGTTGTCGGTAGCGTTGCGTATCAACAGTTTTGCCAGGTTTTAGAAGTTCATGATATGCCACTTCCTTTTGGTCCCACCAAACACAGAGCATTGTCTTTTTTCCGAACCGATCAGGCTTTGCAGTCAATGTTGATGCTTCTCCTGGATTTACCCATGATCTTTTGCGTTTGGGATTCTTAAAATAAATCCATTTTTCATCACCAGTCAAAATTCGATGCAATACTGACTTCCTTTCGTGTCGTAACAGCAACATTTCACATGTGGTTTTTTGCTTTTCCATCTGCCTGTCATTTAATTCATGTGGCACCCATTTCCTGCACTTTTGGATCTTTCCCATAGCTTTTAAACGGTCAGAAATTGCTGGTTGTGAAACATTTAACATTTCTGCCATTTGTTTTTGACTTAAAGTGTCACCTTCATCCAGTATTGCTTGCAATTCTTCAAACATTTTTGGTGATCTTTCACGTTCTTCATTTTGCACATCAAAATCACTATCTCTGAACCGTTTAAACCATCTTTTGCATATTGCTCCCAATAGAGCATGATCGCCATAAGCT
Source organism: Hydra vulgaris (assembly GCF_038396675.1). Taxonomy (NCBI): domain Eukaryota; kingdom Metazoa; phylum Cnidaria; class Hydrozoa; order Anthoathecata; family Hydridae; genus Hydra; species Hydra vulgaris. The sequence goes on along the minus strand of NC_088930.1, from coordinate 1,711,190 downwards.
TCGACAAGCATTTGATGCAATTCTGCAGCACTTTTCTTCAAATGAAAACAAAAAATTAGTGCTTTCCGCAAATCATCATTTTCTGGTACAAAATTCAACATTTTTAACACGATTAAAAATATGATGTTGTTTATACAATGATTTGATGTTTACTAAATATGTTTGACTGATGTCATACAAAATTAAAAAAAAAATTAAGGCCCGTTCACAACAAATGTTCTTTATCGATACATTTGTAACTCGACGCTCACTTCATGCTAATAGACCTGTTATATATATATATATATATATATATATATATATATATATATATATATATATATATATATATATATATATATATATATATATATATATATATATATATATATATATATATATATATATATATATATATATATATATATATATATATATATATATATATATATATATGTATATATATATGGATGGCCCTAAGCTGTATTGAATTTTTCGAATGCGAAAATGTTGCACCTCCCAACCCTGATCCTGTTTCAATCAACCAAATAAATAACTGTGCAAAATTTCAGCTCAATCGGACAACAGCAAGGCGACCATTAAACGCCTTAAAGTTGGAACATAAATTGTGTAATGATTAATTCCGTTCAAAAGCGACATACACTTGTCTACATCAACCACGTTATTATTTACTACATCAAAAAGCTATAAGGCAAAAGAAATTTCATGTACAACAATAACGTCCATAGAATCAAAACATAATGTGAACCAATGAACCTTGAACATTACTGTTTCATAAGACAGGATTTAGTAGCAGTTGGGTACTTTTTACGGTCTCCGGCAACGATCTGTAAAACAAATTGTTTCTCAGTTTCGTCTTTGGTGAGAATATTATTATAATCCTGAATGAGTTTGACTCCTCTTTGCGCAACATCATTCACAACCATTATTTTCTTAAGCTTTTCAATTCCACTGTTGTAACCAGGATCATCCTTCCATACTGAAGGTCTTTGTTCAGAAAATCGGTGCTGAGAGAAAATCTGTTGAAGAATGTTTTTATACCAGGAGTTAACAGAGATGATATTCGATGTTTGGAAAGGAAGAAAAGTCTTTTTCGGGAAGAATGTATCTCTTGACTTGATCTTTTTCTTCCTCCGCTTCTTCATTTTTGTCGAGCAAAACTTGAGCCATATTTGCCTTAACTGCTGGTGGAACATTGTCATCAAATAAGGCGAGAGCAACAGTTTCGGGAACTAAGTGCCAGAGGTGGTTAGAAAATTTCTTTGCAGCAGTCTTACTTACTTGTGGATCTATGTCTCGATAATTAATCAGTTAGCACATGAACAGAAAATCATGATATGGAGCTGTAATTGCTTCTGATGATAGAAACCAAGCTTGAACGTACACTTGAGCAAGGAACATACATATTCTTCTTAAAGAGTTCTTCTCCGTATGTGATAACTAAAATTAATTTTGAAACAGGTATATCTTGAATGCATAAGTTGCCTTTGCCATTCATCTAGCATGACTTACAGCTCCTGGTATACGAAACGATATTCCGTTCGTTGGAATGCCGCCAAGAAAGATCATTGTTAACTCCAACAATTCTCGGTAATCATCTCTCTGCTGTTTTTGTATAGAAAGGTAGTGTTCAACAAATCCAAGAATGGTAGAGCGGACATCATCAGGCACTTAATTACTACTAGTTATATAAACGTTCTTGCCGAGTTTCGTCCAGGCTTTTCTAAATCTTTTGAAAAGCGCCATGTCTGGGGAAAAAGTTGCACCCATCAGTGACTCAAAATAGCTCCTCAAAACTAACTCAAAAATGTGTTGATGGCTAGGGAGGTACAATAGGTCACGATTAAACAATTTTTCTAGGTTTGTACAGACACCATTCACTCGACCTGTGTTGCTTGCTGTCGTATCACAGCAAATTGGCTGAATTTTGTTGGTTAAACTCCACTTCTCCACTGCTTGATAAACAGCCGTAGCTTGCTGGATTTTAGGGACTCCCAACAACTGCCCCTTGCCTTAAGAAGTTACTATTATTACCAGTCTAAGTACCTTTTTAACACCAGCGAATTTTGGGATCAGCTTTCCATCCCAGTGCAGCACTAATTCTTGGCAATCATTTAGGTTAAAGTTTTGCTGAATTTTTGAGTGTCTTGCTTCTCTAAATTTTTTTCTAAGGCGTTGAAAAGAAGTGCAATTTATCATCAGGTTTTCAGTATCACATCCGAAAGCTTCTGCAGCAGCCATTAATACGTAAACCCCATTTTTGTCAGTAATTTTGCACCTATCAAAAACTTCTGCGAGACGGGGAGTGAAAAATGGCAATGTACCTCGTCTTGTGGGAACTTTTGCTGCTGCTCCTGCTGTTGATATTTGCTGAACGAATGGCAGGTGAACTTTCATTGTTGTCACCACTATCAATGTCTTCACTGCTTGATGCTGAATAATTAGTTATTGATGTAAAAAGCTCATGAGTACCAAAATGTTGTTCCATTTCTTCATAAGTCCTTTTTCTCCTGGCAGTTTCCATTGCAATGCGCTTCAGTGCCCTTTCTTCCATGCGTTTTAGTTTGCGATCCGCACCAAGCATAAACCCGTCGTCCTTTTTGAAGCTGAAGGATTAAGAAATTTTTATCCTCTTCATTTTTCATCTGTTCCAAAGCTCTGAATGAGCTATGTAAAGCAAATCATCCATTTTGTCTACAAAGATATCTCTTTTTTCTTTGTCTTTGCCTACACCTCTAGTCAAATTCTTTTGTAAGCCCTTCTATTCATCATACGATTTCAGTAACTTCTCAACTCATTGGTCAGTTCTTTTAGTAGGAACTTGTGTTTTTTGCCAAAAATTGGAAACTTCTTGAATCACCAGTATTGCACTTTCCTTTGTTGTAAGCTTTACAACTCTTGCATTGTAGAAGAAAATGCGTAAAACTTGCCGGTTCGAAGGCAATTTGGCTCCGACGATTTGATTTGAAATGTAGCCAACAAGACAGACATAAAAATCTTTTCTTAACTTCTGTGACGAACTCCCAAACGAACTTGATGCCATTTTACTGTCTAAAAAGAAGACAATCTATAAGTCACTTTACACGAGCAGCACAAACAGTTTTGAAAACAGTTTTTAAACTTTTCACCTCAAAAATGACTCTTAGGGCAAAAATTTCGAAACTTCATGGACAATGAGGGTCAACTTACAGTTATCCGATTACGCTAAAATTTTGTATAGATCATTGTTTTCATGATTGGAACAAGAAATGGGGTTGGGAGCTAAACAATTTTCTAAAGTTTAAAAATAAGCGCCACCCTAAAATATGTATATTTATACATATATATACATGTATATATATATATATATATATATATGTATATATATGTATATATATATATGTATATATGTATATATATGTATATATATATATATATATATATATATATATATATATATATATATATATATATATATATATATATAATGTATATATATATATATGTATATATATATATATATATGTATATATATATATGCAAATATATATATGTATATATATATATATATATATGCATATATATATATATGCATATATATATATATACACATATATATATATATATATATATATATATATATATATATATATATATATATATATATATATATATATATATATATAAATCTCACCCTAACCCGTCAAGGTTAGGGTTAGGATTATATATATATCTAACCCTAACCCTAACCCTGAAAAGCTTGCCTGGGTTTACTCATTTAGACTTTCACGCTTATTTTTTATCTCATTAACTTCTTGTAGTTTTCTAATAAGTATTCCTAAATATTCCTTATAATATATTTTAAGTTATAATATTATAATTTATAAATAAATAATTATTCCGTACACTAAATCCTAGCTTCATTTAGTACAAATAACACTTTTAGGAACCGCTATTTACAATGAATGATTCATTAACAAAAAAATAAGTATTAATGATATACAGCGGTGGCCAAAAATTAAAGACCACTCCTTTTTTTTTCAAAATTTAATTTTAACCTTAGTATAATTTTATTTTGAAAAAAGGTATCAAAAAAAGAAAAACATTTTTAGAAATAATTTTTATTGTATTTTATATTTATTATAAAAGAATTTATAATTTTTTTACAAAATAATGTTAAAATATTAAAAAACTGACTAGTAAAAAATATAAATGGGAAAAAAAATTGGACAAAATTTTAAGACCAGTTTCAAAAATATTTCAAAAAGCAATAAAAAAATAATTTAGAAACGTGTTGTTCCTCCATTTGTTTTCAAGCACTCTTGTACTCGTTCTGGCATTGAATTCATTAAAGTTTTGATTACTTCATCAGGCACATTTTTCAAATGATGAGAGATAGAAGATTTCAAATCTTCCAAATTGTAAAGTTGTTCTTTACCAAGCTTGTGATCAAGCCACAACCATAAATTCTCTATTGGATTCAAGTCTGGACTATTGGCAGGCCATGGAAGCACTTGAATTTTATTAGAATTGAACCAATCGCTAACAACATGCGCTTTATGACACGGCGCATTATCTTGCTGGAAAATAAATCCATCTTGCAACTGCCATAAATCAATGCTAGAAATAAGCGAGTTTTCCAAAATTTCGATGAACCTTTCCTTGTTGAGTCTACCATCGAATAAATGAAAAACGCCAACTCCACAGGCACTCAAACAGGCCCAAATGCCTATTGAACCACTGCCTTGTTTTGTTCGTTTCAAAATGCATGATTCATCGAACCGTTTGCTTGGAAGTCTACACAACATTACGCGACCTTTTCTGTTGTCTACCTCAACGTTCATTTCATCACTAAAGACCACACGGCTCTACTGATCTGTTGACCAATTTTTATGTAGTTTGCACCACTCTTTCCTGGCAAATTTTTGTTTTTTATTTAAGCGTGGTTTTTTTGCAGCAGCATGCCATAAATAATTTAAATTGCGGATGACCCTTCGCACAGTTCTAGAGCTTGCTTTCAGACCATTTGACAGTGTCCATTTCGTAGACAAGTCTGTAAATGATACTTGTCTGTTTTCTTTCATTAATCTCACTAACGAGCGAACATCACAGTCATTTGAAATTTTATTGCGTCCAGTCCTATGACGATCATTAATTGACCGGGTCTCTTTGTATCGTTGAATTATGTTAATAATGCAAGAGTGAGACCTTCCGAGCTTTTCTGCTATTTGTCTGATGCTATAGCCTTCTTCTTTTAATACATAAGCCGCGTATCTGTCTTTTTCTTCGATCTTTGCACGCATTTTTGCAATATTTTTATATCCTTATTGCAATTCAAAAATAAATGTTTATTTGATATCGAAACTCAGGTTTCGACATTTTATTTTATAGCCAACGTAATAAGCAATTAAGACAGTTAAAAAAAATAATGGATTATTATTTTTATTAAGTGCAAATTAAAGATTTGAAAGTGGTCGTTAAATTTTGTCCAATTTATTTAAAGAAGATTTATAAGTACTCATCAGTTTTTTAATAAGTTAAACGCTTTTTAATTAGAATTAGATTTAAAAAATTACACTACTTTAATCCGTATGTTTTAATTAACAAGATATTAAAAAAAAAAATTTAATATGTCAATTAGAATCTTCTTAATTTTAATTTAAAGATTAAGAAACCAACTAAAAAATGAGTGGTCTTTAATTTTTGGCCACCGCTGTAAGTTTCTTAATAAGAAATTGAGTTTAGCAATTAAATTAAAAAGTTACACTAAAAACAAATAGTTTAAATAACAAACTGAAAAATAAAAAGGGAGTATTTATCTGCTGTTTATTTCATCGTAAATAAACAGCATTTATACATTATTACTGAAAATAAAAATTAAGTCGACTAATTTATAAATAAATCATGATACTAAACGCTTGACTAATAAATACATGTAATTATCAGTGCCGGTGTTGCAGCTTAAAATAACTCACTGTAAATAAATACTCCCGGAGTACTTATTACCTGGTCAAATAATACTCTCCCATTCATTTTAGGCTATAACATAAATACTCCCTTTAGTAAATAAGTACTCCCAATGAGAGTACTTATTTGCTTGTCTAATAATACTCCTTTTTTGATTGATTTTACATTTGTAATTTCTGTTTTATGGTAAACTAAGCAATATTAAGTTATAGTTAGGTTCTTAAACTAATTAAAAACGAAGTGAACTTAGAATATCAAGGCTGAAAAAACATTTTAGAACATTGCGATGCATCACTGAGTCGTAAAATTGTTTCTTCAGTATCAAAAGTAAGTCTTCCACACTCTTAGAATAAAAAATGGCGCGACTTGTTGATTTTGTAGCAATTGAAAACTACATTAAAGAAAAAGTTTATCTTCTAGAAATTAAGGCTGATAAAGCAAAGAAATCTAGTTTTCGAAAAGCTTGCAGGAATTTTAGCATTTTATCTAGACAATTATTATACTGTTACAAAAAGTTAGCCATTGCTTGTAAAGATCATCAGCAAAAGATAATATAAATTATCTTTTGCTGTTAATAATATAATAATTATAGATAAAATGCTAAAAATCTTGCAAGCTTTTCGAAAAATAGATTTCTTTTCTTTTAATAATATATATTATCTTTTGCTGTCGATCTTTACAAGCAATGACTAACTTTTTTATATATATATCTGACTTATCTGAGTTATCTGAGAGTGGAAAATTTACTGTCAGATATATATCTGACATTCATTTTGGTCTCAGTGAAAATTCCATAGCAAAGGCCTCGCACCGTGGAAGAGATGCAACTCATCACAAAATCTTTAGCAGGTTTTACTGGAAAAATATTAAGTTCGACGTTGAAGAGTTTATTCAAAAATGTGATCAATTTCAAAAACATGGTAGAATAATAAGTTCTTCAACAGAACTCCATTCCATTCCAATTTTAAGTAAAGCAACGGAACAAGTTGGAATTGATATTTGTAACTTACCAGAGATTGATGTTTTTAAACATTTAGTTGTCGGTATAGACTATTTTACAAAATAGTCAGAAGCTAAACCTCTTAAAAACAAATTTGCTGATTCAATTGCACTCTTTTTATATGAAGTAATCTGTCAACACGGGTGCATTAAATTACAAACTAATTATATAGGAAGAGAGTTTGTAAATGAAGTCAGCAAAAAATTGCATACAATGACAGGAACTGAGCAAAGGGTAACTTCTGCTTACCATCCCCAATCTAATGGCTTATGTGAACGTCAGAATAGAACTATAAAAGAAGTATTAGTTAAAGTTCTTGATAAAAAAGCTGTGGAATGGCCCTACATTATTGAAGGAATATTATTTGTATATTGTGTTAGCAAGCAAACTTCAACAAAATATCCACCATTTTTTCTGTTATATAATCGAGAATTTACTTTACCAGCAGATGTTAAATTCGGATTGGTTTGTATTAAAAAGCATGATAATGACAGTTTTGACAGAGAAACTTTTAATGCAGTTCTTACTTCTTTATTTCTTTACTAGAAAAAGTTTACCATACCGCATTCAAGAACATTAAAACTGCTTAAAACAAACAGCAGAAAGATTATAGTAAACGCCATCAAGCACCTCTTTTGGTTGGAACTATTGGTAAAGTTCTTTTAAAAAATCAAAAAAGAATAGATAGAAAAGGAAGAAAATTTTCATTTAAATGACTTGATCCATATACAGTGCATTTAATTTCTTTAAATAACTTGTGCACTTTGGTTAACCAAAAAAGTACTTCTCTAAAGAAAAAATACAACCTTACTTTGCTTAAGCCATACATTGATAAAAATAAAAAGTCATTATATAATGATTTGTTGAGTTCTTGTGTTGAAACAGAAGAGAAATTACCTGACAACCCAGTAAACATTGAACAGTTGGTAAATAGTTGGCCCGATCCTAATAACCAACTATTAGCTACAGTTGGGCCAACAGTTGGCTATTTATTTGGTACCGTGAAAAAAACGTAACGCTTTTACTAACACTTAGCCAACTTTTTTATAAACTGTTTGTACCATGAACGGTCCAACAGTAATAAAATAGTTGGCAAACAGTTGGTACCATTACTGGCCCAACTATATGATTTTTTTCGCGATATTTTAAATTCGCTTTTGCACTTTAATTGAAAGTGCAAATGTTATTAATGTTTACAACTATCTTTACAACTTGACGTGATGATGAAAAATAAGTTGCATATTTGAAATCAAAATGAGATATGCTATACAAAAAACAAATTGTTTGCTCGGAGTCAGAAAAAAATTTTTTATGTTGACCTGTGTATTAATACAGAAATAATCATTGTAATAATAACAGTAGTAATAACAATAACAACTACAATTATAATAATAACAGTAGAAATTTACAACAGTAGCAATAATAATAAAAACTACCAGTAAGCAACCCTTAATAGGGGTTATGAGTAATTTAATCATTAATAACAAAAACACATTAATAACTATATTATCTAAAAAATTTAATTTTTTAGATATATAATCTTTTTAAAATTAAATACAAATCTATATATAAGTAATATTTTAACTTTGATTCCCTATCAGCAATATCATTGCTCATAGTTAACGACATAAAGACCGCATTAACATCAGTTAAGTTCTTTTTAAAAACTGTCACAACACAGGTACCAGAAAATGGAAGTCAAGTAAAGCCTGCAAAAGCCTAAAAAAGGAAATAAAAAAAAGTTACAATTTTTAATTAAAACAGTATTATTTGCATTTTATTGTTAGTAAAATTAGGATAATAATATAACAGAAAATACAAAGAATGAAAAAATAGCTATAACAGCTTAGGTCTATCAACACAAAACACAGCAACAATAGCGCATAGCATAAAATATTTGTAACCACACAATACTGTCTCCAGAGTAATTTAAAAAGTTTTATTAATTCTCCATCTCATCTAAAAAAGAGAGAGAGAGGGAGAGAAAGAAAGTGTTTCCAAAGCAGCATGTTAAAAAAAGTAAAAAAATACGCAATAAATAGTAGTAACTGGTTTTATTATGTTACCAGTAAGCAAAATTATTTTTACCTTAGTTTTAATTTCCAGCATTTCTTAATTAAGCTCCAGCTTCACTCTAACTGTTGACTAATGATTAATAGAGTAAATTTCACATCATATTAAATTTACAAAATTAAAACCATGTTTCAACAGTAAGCAAACTATTCAAGTGATGACAAAGAAGCTAAAAAAAAAAGAACATGATTATGTTTGAAATTGTAAAAAAATTTAAGATCATTTAAATTCAAAACTGCTATTAATTGTTACTATAAATAGTAAAATTTATACTTTGCTTTGTTCTAAATTGTCTAAAGTAAAATCAAATTAACAGACATTAACACTGCTTGACACTTAATTCTGGCAAGTAAGTTTTCTGCTTGCTGAGCATCATTTTTTACATTTCCACAACGATTAATTTCATCTTGCCTAGACCTATCTCTTTGACTTGAATACAACTATTTTCAAGTTGCCTATTAATATCTACATTAATAACTTCTTTGAGCCTAATATTATCCACTTCAATTTTACTATTATCATTAAACATATTGCCAGTAACCAAATACGCCATGGCCTAGGGGCACCACAAAAAAGGGGCCCCAAAAGCGAATTGCAACAAAATTAAATTTTAATTTTTGGAAAGTGCATACATTTTCATTAGAAAGTAATTGTGTAAAAAATTTTGCTCTTTTATTTTTCTAAATATTTTTGTGATTAAAAAAAATAAAATATTTTAAGACGAAAGTTAAAAAAAGCATTTTTGAGCATTTGTTCATTGGTATAAATAATAACTTTAACGAACAATCAACTCAACGATTTTATTTAACATTTGACGTTTTTTAAATAATATTACGTTTTTTTTATTAAAAGTTCAACCAAGAACCTTTTAAAATATTATTTTCTAGAATCACTTGGTTCAACTTATCAAACCAAGAAAATAAGTATAATTAGAGCTGTTTTTCTAAATAATTAAGGTTTACAATAGTAGTAAACATTTACTTGCAAAACAGCCTGTTTAATGTTCCAGATTGATATTAAAAACGGTAGTTAATAAATTTGTTTTTTTATTATTTGTGCATAATGTTTTAAAATATTCGATTTAAAATAAAATGAATGCGTTTATTTTAAGAAAAATTTTGCACGCTTTTAAGTAAAATATCTTAGTAATTGAAGAAAGTAATTGTTTTAAATTTTAAATTGCATTAAACTTTACGCGATATTTTGGACGCTTTTAAATAAAGTAATAGGCGCGCTAGGAAAAAAGTAATCATAAATTTTTAATGTTTGTTTTCCTGTTTATTTTTAACAAACTTTCGCTTATTTATGTAGGCCATTTTACTTAAGTTTAATAATAAAAAATAGTGGAGTGTTATCTATTAGTAAAATCAGTGCTCGTAAACAATAGCAATTAAATTAATTAAATGTGTTCATTTTCAGAACCTTTTAAAAGATATGGGAAGAAGCTATAAAAGTGGAGCTGCAAAAAGAAAGAAAAAAAAAAAGAAAAAAGAAAAAAACATAAACAAACATCGAAAACTTGATAGTTTTTTATTAAAAGCAGAATGTCATGGTAATTCACCAACTTCAGCTAATCTTGCAAACTGTGGCATAAGTAAAGAGGCAAAAATATTGGATTTTGTAGAGGACTTAATTAATGAAACTCAAAATTTAAACGAGCAATCGTAACTCAATAAAGAGAGAGTATGTTTCCCTATCGATTCGCCATTGAATAGGAAAAGTGATCCAGAACTTTGGGAAACTCTTTCAGCTGAGGATATACAATTTTGGATAGAGAACGGTCAGTTAAAATTTTAAAATGCAGATTATGACTTTAAATCCTCTAAAATGATGTATCAAGATCGCGATCGATATTGCTCAAAAAGCTTGTTAATGGAGAAAAAAGTAAATAGTGTAACGTTTAATAGAGAATGGCTCATATATTCCCCAGCATTAGGTTGTGTATTCTGTATTGTCATCAAGCTTTTTGAACCCTCAAAATGTGCTTTAGCTTCAACGGGATATAAAGATTGGAAAAATTTAGGGGGGCATGAACACTCATTAGACCACAGAAAAGCTTCATTAGCATACTTTCACCGAAAAAATAACAAGGTTTTTTTAAATAATCAACTTCTTAACAAAATCTCCAAAGAAAAAAACTACTGGAGTGGTTCTAAGAAGAGTTACAGCTGTAATTTTCTTATTGATCGAAAGAAACTTAGCTTTTAAAGGTTCAAATGAAAAAGTTTGGTCTGAGAGCAACAGGACCCAACTTTTTCATTTGAACCTTTTTTATTGGTCTGCTTGAGTTGATTGCTCAGTTTGTCCCTTTATAGGCCAAACGCATAAAAAATTATGGTGACAGTGTTTCCGGAAAAATAAACTACCTCTCAAAGAATACATGTAATGAATAAACCGTTTTGATGGCAAGAAAATTTTGCAATCAATCAGCGACAATGTTTTAAAATCTAAGTATTATGGATTACCAGTAGATTCAACACCTGATGTGAGTCACAAAGATCAACTATGTGTGATCTTGAGGTACATTGATCAAATTTCTAATTAACCTATTGAAAGATTTGTCAACTTCATTCGCATAGATAATTGCACCGGGGAAAATTTAGCAAATGCAACCGTGGACTTTTTAAACGTAAAATTGAACTTGGAAATCAGCAACTGCAGAAGCCAGTCTTATGATAACTCAAGCAGTATGACTAGAAAATATAAAGGAATAAAAACTAGAATTTTGGAGTTCAATAAGCTAGCAAAATTCTTGCCATGTTCAGGTCATTCACTTAATTTGGTAGGAGAGGCTGCTGCAGATTGCTGCATCAAGGGAATCAATTTTTTTTGGTATTGTTCAAGAACTGTACAATTTTTTCTCTGCTTCTACAAAGTTGTCGAGTGTTTTGGAACAGTTTGCAAGTAGTTCATTAAAATCACTATCAAATACTCGGTGGAGCGCTCATGCTGTCAAAACCATTTACCAGAACTACAATAAATTAATAGAAAGCTTGGTCAAAATCAATAAGTGTAAAAGTTTTGAAATAAAAAACAAGAGTTGCGGCTGAAAATTTACTATCGAAAATGGAAACTTTTGAGTTTGCTTTACGAAGCATAATTTGGGATCAAATTTTGCAACGAATGAATGCAAATCATTGCAAAGTGCAACTATTACTCTAGATACATGTGCTGAACTTTATTCATCTCTTGGAGAATATCTTCTTGGATTAACTAACACATTCGATTTAGTAGAACAAGATGCAAAACTACTGTTACCGGACATAGATTATTTACAAAAGTGGCACCGTAATAAGAGAGCGCTACTAGGTCAAAACTGATCAGAAGAACCTTAATTAAGTCCACGTAAAGAGTTTAAGACAAACGTTTTTTTTAAAACTATCAATAATCTTACTGCAAATTTAAAAGAAAGAGCTCAATGCTATCAGGAATTGAATGACAAATTTGTATTTTTAATAGACACAAGATTTAACAAAGATAAGCTGAAGACAAGCGTTAATCGTCTGGTGGAAAACTACACGGAAGATATTGATGATAATTTATATGCAGAAAATGAACATCTACATTTGTATTTAAAAGAACATTTTAATACTCAAGTTCCTAAATTTTCCCATTTGTATTTGTACAAATTTATATAGGAAAAACAAATGGAGGCTACATTTCTAAATACTGAAATCATTCTTAGTATTTTCATATGTTTCATGATATTCAACTGCTCTGGAGAAAGGTCATTTTCAAAATTAAAATAAACAAAAAATGACTTGCGATCAACTATGTCACAAAAAACGTTAAATAATTTTGTATTATTATTATTTTTTTTTTTTTTATTTTTTTTATTTTTTTTATCAAGCAACGCAGACAAAATGAAGTCAATTATTATAGATTCATTGATTAAAGATTTAGTTAATGAAAAATACTGTAAAAAGGTTATGTAGATTTTAAAAAATATTTAAAAAAAATTGAAATAAAACTTTTAGTTACGTTAAACTAAGATTATATTTTTTTAAACTAACATATTACTTCTAAATATGGGGCCGCAGGCTTTTTTTTTAGCCTAGGGCCCCTAAAACTGTAAATCCGGCTCTGCCAGTAACATTACCATTGTTAAAGCTGAATAATAAAAAAATATAACAGAATCTTACAAACTGTTATCTTTTCTAATCTAAGACTACATTTAAACTTAAGATTTATTGAAATCCATATCTTTTTATGTTTATATACACAAGTCGTTTATTAATATTTATTTACATCAATTATTTTTAATTTAACAAAGAATTTAGACTACGATGCACAAAATTATTTAAGTAAGTAATCAACAAATTACTGACTGTAATTTGTTGATCACTTTCATTTCAACAAATTGCAATCAGTTTTCTATGTTTAATACATAAAATATAATTCTAATATAAAATAAATCCAATATAAAATAAATAAAAAAATAGTAAACTTACTCAAATCAGTACCAGTTATATGATGATAGATAAATGTTGAAAAAGTGTTTCCCGATTGTTCGTCGACTCTCGCCCTTGCGCTATATATCGCCATCAGCGCCAATTCGCCGTTAGCGCCAACGAGCGCCCCGGTTAAAAAAAAACCAAACTCAATTTATTTAATGAAGTTAATTTGTTTAATGAACTTAATTTGATTAATGAAGCGTGACCAAAAGTATATAAGGATTTAAAGAAAAAAAATTTTTTTAATCACGACTATCATTAATTATGTTACATTGGTGTTGAATTGTATCTCTGTTCCTTTTATAGCATTAGGATGTTTTATATATGCAATTGTAGTAGAAGGATTACCAATATTGTTAAATATAATACGTTTTGAAAGAGCCTTATATTTTTTATAGTATTTTACGCAATTTCATTCTATTTTTGAAAACTTTATAAAAGATGAGGAAAAATAGATTTTTATCTATTTAATGAGGCGTGGTTAATGTATATAAAGATTGAAAAATAAAAAAATTGTTATAATAAATGGAAACAAAAAACAAACCATTACAACAATTTGAAACACCGTCAACGGTGGCAGTAGTGCAACCTTATAAACCTGACCTGCCGCTAGATCATGCTGGAGCGCACAATTCACATGGCAATTTTATTTGACCGTTTCCAATCTGTTAATAAAGTAAAAGAAAAAATAATGACAATGATAGCGCTTTCAATTATTATTATTATCATTGTAGTCGGAGGTTATTTATTTGGAGCGTTATTGGCTGCTTTCATTTTACTTGGAACAATGGTTGGATTATATATTTGTAATAAGATATAAAAAACATTGTAAAAATTATTTTATATATTATAATAAAAAAATTATTTTCCAATTTGATTGATTCCGTAAGAAATTCCACCTGAAATAGCTCCACCCAAAACAGCTTTACCAATCGTAGGTAAAAGAGCTGGTACAAGTCGGGATGCCACTGCAGCTAATACTGGTAAAAATTTTCCACGCATGCGTCTTCGTCCAGCGCCTTTTAAAGGCGGTAAGTAAACTCTTCCTTTCCCTCTTTTTTTTCCTGCTCCTTGTAATGGAGGTAAATATACTCTCCCACGTTTTCTATATGAGCTTTTATTTATTTTACACGCGGTACAGCAAACTTTATTACGCATTGCGTTGTTTATGTAAATAATCTAGCGCATAACCTCCTGCGTCTGATATAAGTAAACGTTTGGCAAAATTTTTAACGCGCCTTAAAAATTTTCCTTCAGCTCTATAATGTCGATATTTACGACAATGACGTCTTGTCCTCGTACGCCTGTGAGCCATCAACGACAAGGTTAAAAAAAATAACAAGCTTTTGACTTTTTAAAGAATTTTTTAGAAATAAATAGTCTTTCGCTTATAAAAAATACAATTCAAATACGGTTTATTTAATAAAAGTTAAAAACGTCATATGACTTATTAAGATGCTTTAAATTTGTTAGGAACATAAATTAAACTTTCATCTTTTGATGTTCCAGTTTGAACAACTGCAGCTGGATATTGAAGATACAAAGTGAGTACACCTCTAAATTGTTCTAAAAATGGCACGTTGATTTGAAAGGAATTATTACCTGCAATAACGGCTGGAGGTTTATCGTTGACATAATTGTAATTACTGGTATTGTCAATGACTAAAGATTCTGTGATATTATTAGTGCTAAAATAAAGACTGGGACTTTTCAAAAAAGTGTCATCGTCTGTAGTATAACAATCGGCGAAATTGTTAATATTTAAAGTAGATGGTATATTTCCTTTACACCAAGAAACAAAACTTCTCCAAACTTGATTTTGATCGTTGACTTTAGTCATATCAAATTCGACAGTGTCGCCTGGCGAATTAACAAATATTCTTCTATAATTATAAAGAGTTACTTTTTTAATAATATTACATGCCATTTCACATGGTGTTAAACAATTTTTGTTTAAATGATCGCTTTCTTTTTTAGAATTGACTCAAAATATAATGAGATGCGGTACAATGTCTGCCGTTTTTATACTTCCCAAATTAACAGTAACTTCGGTAACATTTTCTACATTAGTTACAATTTGCTCGTTATGAGCAAAACGTAGTAAGGTATAAGCTTTGTCTTTTATACTGTTGATATATAAAGATCTTTCTAATGGTAAACTCTGTTTGGTTCTGTACGTATTGTTATAAATCATAGGGTTTTTAATAGCTAAACCTACATTGGTAAGCGCTGTAATGTTGGCATCGGCAATAGATCTTACAAATTCCAATAGTTAATTCATATCATTTTCAACATAAAATTTTAATCTGATTTGTTTATTTTTTCCAATATAGGTTTTAATTTGAAAAATTTCACACAATAAACTCAAAAGGTACTCTAAATTTACAACCTTTATCTACAGTTAAATGAGCATTATATCTATCTTTTAGCGCTGTTTGATAAGCAGCATGTGACACAGTGGCGGGCGCTGTTGCGTTGAGGGGTCTAATGAGTCCATTAGGGTCGGCAGATTGTGTAAGCGCTTTGGTTTCAGCAAAACTAGCGTTGTTAGCGTAATCATATTCTTTAACTAATCCTAAATTAGGGTTGAGGATTAAATCTCTAAATCTTTTTAAAAAAATTTTTTTTAATCAGTAGCGCTCTAAAACGATCAAAAGCGCGATTAGCTATGGCATTGTTGGCGCAAGTAGTATTGTTTTTTTGATAATTGGGATAAAATTCCATATTTTTAAATAAATTTTGAATCAGGTTTGCAGCTACGCACACTCTTGCTAATAAAGCATCGTCAGTTCCAGCTACAAATCTTGATTGTGTGCTTAAATGTTTATAAAGAAATAAATCAAAATCCAAAATCCAATCTTGTGGCTTTGTCCATTCGTTAAGTATTGCAGTAAAAGTAATTAAATTAGCCATATCCGAAGTAAGATCGTATGAAAATTTTTGATAATTGACAGCAATGACTTCATCTTGAGGTTTAGCTGTTTGAAAACCGGGATATTTTTCATTTAAAACAGCATTATATTCTGCACTTATATTACCACTTGTTGCTTCTTGCAATAAACGATTTTCATCTTCTGCTTTTGCTAAACATCTTCAAGAGTTACATGACCATCTGTATTTGGTGTATAACGATTACCATCACCCGCTCTCATATATTTAGCTGTTGAAGCCATTTTTTTTTTAAATTATAAACATCTTTTTTTTTATTTATTCATCATATGACTCTGAAGTATTTTTTTTAAATGGTAATTTTTTGTTTTTAACGTCTTTTAAAGCTCGAGTGTAACCAAGTTCAATTAAACTTTTTTATTCAATTTTTTTTTCTTTTTTTCATTGATATTCTGCATAAGTGGACTTGATAAAATGAGTCTGTTGAATAATGCAGTTTCTACATAAACCGTGAATTTTGTCTACAACATTTACTTCTTGAAAACAATGCGAACACACGTGTGATGGAGTCATCACACGTGTGTTCGCAATGTTTTCAAGAAGTAAATTTTATTTTTAGGTTTTTTTTCAACAATTTCTTCTTCTTCTGAACTTTCGCTTTCTGACTCTGAATATTTTCGCTTTTTAGGCTTGGGTTTAACTATTTGTACATTTTTTTTCATCTTTTTTGAAGATTTTTCATTTTGTATTTCTTCTTTATTTTTTAATTTTTTTAAATATTCACATTTTTCATCCAATTCTGATTTGATGTTTAATAAATCAGATTTAGTAGAATATTGAGCAAGTTGATTTTGTAAATGTTGAATATGATTTTTAATTTGATTAAATGGAATTATGATTGATTTTTGAATCTTCTAATATTTTTTGTTCTAAATTGACTAAATTTTTATCATATCTTCCTTTGACGCAAAATAGACTCTTTTTTTAAAAATTGAGAGAAAAAAAACACATTCTTTTTTTTATATATTTTTTAGTAACAATAAATAAAAATAAAAGACATTATTTTATAGTAATCAAACTAGTTAATTGTAAACCGGAACCATTGAAATCTTCAATGTAGTATTAAAAAAACGGTACTACTGAGATTGCTAAAAGTGAGTGTTTCAGATTTAGAATTGAGAAACGACCATCTTGTTTGTTTCCAATCTTCTACATTGTTCATATCAAAGATCATTAATTGTCCTTGAATGACACTGTTACAATTGACTTGGTGACTTGAGTAGCATTGGTGTAGTCTAACAAATTAAAAAAGCCAACAATTCCAGGAACATAGCTTCTATTCATATACATTCCGCAATTGATAGCTTGATCGCATTTGATAAAAATGTAAGCGTCTGTACTTGAAGGGAAATTGGAAACGTTGTTATTAAAATTTCTAATTTAATTTAGAGTGCATCTTAAAAAAGCCAATCTTTACTTTTGAATTTTAAAATCTTGAGCCATGGCGTTTGTCATATTATGATCTACTTCCATAGTAAAGGGATTAATTTCTTGAGTTAAACTGTATTGATCTCTTTGTAAAAGTAAAGTATAAGGTATAGGATTATTTCCAATGGGTTGATACATTTTAAAAATTATATTTTTTAATGGTAAACTGTCTGTCCAAGTTTTTATAATAGTACCGTCGCTATTTTTTTGATAAATAAATTGACCGTTGAGCGAAGTGCAATAAAATATCAATTCTATAGGATTATTTCCTTGTAATATGGCTTTGACACCATTTAATCATGTTTTATAACTCAGTTTAGTAGCTCTTTCAAAAGTAGTTGTAGTCACAAGAGGTACTTTAATGGTATTTGAAAAAATGGGTTTGGTTTGTTCGCAATATAATAGGACTTCAATAAAGGTTTCTGCATTATATTTAGAAATTAAAAAGGAATCGCTTGTCATCAATTTATAAATGTCTTCAGGTAAGTTAGAAGGTAAAACTTGAAATGGTCTACCATTAATTTTAGGAGCACCTATGGGTACATTATTCCATGTATAACTGCTATCATAATCTGGATAGGAATTATTGTTCATTTGATGTTTTATTTGACCTTTTATAAGTAATGTACTAATTTTAGATGGAGATGATAATTTTCTTTGGAATGATGGTAAAGAAGAAAAAGTATTATAATTTGTTACTCCGTCTACAGGTTCAGGAATACATGAAGGTACACCTTTTGCTTTATTTGTAAGAAATTTATACAATATGGTAAAATCTTTTCTTGCATAAGTATGATTGTTAAAGGTCAAGTTATTTAAATTTAAATTAAGTAAATTGTTTGTCATGTTTATACTTTCGGTAAAAACATTGATCATTTTTAATTCTCGTTCGGGCCATAAGACTTGATCGACGTTAAAAAAAGGTAAAGGTAAAGAAGCTAAAGGTATATTTTTTAAAGTATAACGATAATATTTTCTTTTGTTTGTTAAAGGAAAATAAAGTTGATAAAAACTTGTCATTAGTTCTGTAGGTTCTGCGATCAAATCGGTCAATCTAACAGTGAGAAATTTTGTTAAGAGAGTTTCAGGTCCACTTGTAAAAGACGCCTTAATGATATCTACAAATTGTGGTAAAATAATTTTTTCATTGGTATAATATCCGTAGGTACTTTCAACGTCAACATGATCGTTCCAAATTTTCCATAAAGGATTAATATGAATATTAACATTGTAGGGTATGTTGTACTCGTTTAGATTAGTTTCTACGTTATAAATGTTTCCCTCTACTGGTATTGTGTTGGTCTTGCTTATTACTTTTAATAAAAAAAAAGCAATTTGCCATGATTCAATGTGTTTCATTTTTGTTTTATTACTTTCTGAAATAAGTAAAAGGTTATTAACATAAACAACTAAATCGACACGAAGAATATTATCTTCTGCAGTTAGCGCTGTTCCAGTTAAAGCTGCATTTCTATAATTTGGTGTGAGCATAATATGAATAAAAGGCCAAACAAAGGTTTCTTCTATACCGTTTATTATCACTTCTCGTTCGGATGAAATATTAGGTATTAATGCCGGGTTTAAAAGTGGATGTTTTACATATATTAGATAATTTTTGCTAGAGAGAGTATTGTATGCTAAATTGTATATGTTGTCGTATGTAGAATTAGTAGTATTGTAACTAAATTGTAATAATTTTGTAAAATCTTCTACAACGTATGTACTCGCAGTTGTTATGTTTGAAAAAAACCAAAATAAGATAAACCTCTTTCGTTTAAACTTGTAAATATATTCAAAGGAGATCAAATAGGTTGTAAAAAAGAAGGATTTCTTGTATATTCGTTTCCTTTTCTGTAATACCATAATAAATTATAGTTTGTTCTATTACCACCAATCGCTAATGTGTTGACGTTAAATAAATTTTGTTGAACGTTGTTGTTATTGTCTATAGTGAACTTTATCATGGGCATACTTGATAAACTGTTATTGTGTCGAAGTTCAGTAAAAGGATCAAATAAATATTTTGGATTAAAATATTTTGACATTGAAATTTTGCCATCTTTATTATAATAACTTGAAAAAAAGTCTGAAAAAGTCAAAACTCTATTTAATTGCGAATAATAAAGTTAAAATCTTCTAATGAAAAAATCGTCTTGATTAATGAGCTAATTGGAGCACCACCAAAGAGTTTACTTGTACTCGAATTGAGAGAATAATAGCTCGACATTAAGACAGGTGATCATTGTGTATGTTTTCCATATCTAATATGTTGTAACAAGAAAACGTGTCACCTGGTAACGGTATATGATTTGCATACAAAACAACATTTTTGGTGACGAGATAAAAATAATTTATTATTCTGGTAGGATTAGCAACCATGTCGTTTTGCATATCTGTTAACATTTGTTTTATAGCAGGTTTGGATTGCATTCTTAAACCGTAAATGTTTTCTGAGAACAATATGTTTTCGTCTACTCGAGTTAAATTAGTAAGAACGTCCATGATCATTAAATGCATAATAATTTTTAAATGTAGGTTTGTTTATACTTTTAGGGGTTAAGGGTAAACTAAAATCGTTCCACACATTATAATGCACGCTAGCTTCTTTTTTATTTTTAATTTTGCTAAAATAATACGTACTACAATCATATTTATTTACATCTAATACATCATCAAATGTTAAATTGTTCATTTTTTCTTTTTTTCTTGCAATTTTTTTTTCAAAGGTTTTAAAAAAGTATCAACATATTTGTTAAAGTTTGTATAATAAATGTCTTTATCTTCTTCGTTAATAGGTAATAAATCTTCTCGTTTGACTTTGTATGTCATTTTTAAATTGCCTACTAGTCCGACTTTATTAAAATTAACGAGTAAGTAACCTTCTATTGCAGGGTTGGAGTGTTTAGAGACTTTCATAATAATTACTTTTTTTGTAGTGTCCCAATGGGGATGATTACAAGTAGTCAATTTGCTAAAGGTGTCTTTGGCATCATTTTATATTTTTTCAAATATCATTTAGTTCCAATAGATAAAGATTTAAATATTTTAAGTTTTTCGTTTTTGTATTCTTTTTCTACACAATGTAACATATTGAAAGAAAAATCGCGTCCTCGCATTGCAAAGACATTGTTGAAACTGTTGAAAACGATCCAGACTTTCTTGATTCGATCATAATTGGTGATGAGTCATGGTGCTTTAAATATGACCCTGAAACTAAGCGTCAATCTGCTGAATGGAAATCCAAAGGCGAGCCAAAACCAAAAAAATTGCGTTTCCAGAAGTGTCGAATTAAGACAATGTTGATTACTTTTTATGATTCGAAGGGTATTGTCCACAAGGAGTTTGTTCCAGAAGGTCAAACTGTTAATGGAAAATACTATTTAGGCGTTTTAGATTGTTTGTGGAAAAGAATTTATCGTGTTAGACCTGAATTCCAGCAGGAAAACAACAGTTTTTATTGCACGACAATGCACCGCCTCACAAGACCAAAAAAGTGAACGAATTTTTGATGAAAAAACGAATTTCTTTTATCAACCACCCTCCATATTCGCCTGATTTATCACCAGGTGACTATTTTCTATTTCCAAAACTGAAAACCAAGATGAAAGGAGCATTTTATGATGATATCCCAGCCATTCAAGCAGCTGTAACCGAGATGCTGAAGAACATTCCTATAAATGACATAAAAAACTCTATGCATGCGCAGGTTGATCGTGCCAAACGTTGTATTGAGTCTGATGGAACCTATTTTGAATAAATAACTTTCAATGATGATATAATGTGTGTTTTATTTTATATCCAAAAAGTTCGGTTATTGTTGGGACACACCGTGTAGATAAATAAAAGTTTTACGTCTCTTTTGAAATCTTAAAAAATATGCTTAAAACTACTAAGTACTTTGTCTGCACTTTTTTTACTTGTCACTCTCAAATAAACTTTTCCTGAAACTCCATCAACTACAACTAAACAAAATTCAGGACGATGAGGAGCAAAATTTAAGTTAAAACTATCCATATCAGCCAAATCAGCTTGAAAATATTGACGAGGTGTGTCGTATGAATATTAGTGAGTCTCGAAGACGTAGGGTTTTCTTGGAGCTTGTTTTTTAACGTTGACATCTGTTGTTTTTTTAAAGAGTAAAGTTTGATGCGACCAAGCTGTTATTAATCCATTCCATTTGGCATAGATGGAACTTTCTAAAATTGTTTTTAATTGTTCATAAAATTTTAAATCTGTTGGATTTTTTTTTAAAGTGTCGAATTGAAGAAACACTTTTTTAATTTTGGGTACGTCTGTTAAACCAAACAAACGGCTTGATAACTTGGTCAGTTGAACTTCTACAATGTTATCAATAGCATCTCTCAAGACATTTTCAAATTTTTTTTTAATAGTCGGTATATTTTGTTATCGGAGTTTTTCTTCTTGTTCTTTCCTCTGAATTTGCGCATGTTGATCTAATTGGTTTTGTTTTTTTCGTCTTTAGTCCTATACAACCTTTTCTAGTTAACGTTGGAGTTACAGTAGTATTAGTTGAAGCGCTAGCACCTGTTGGTTCAGCTGCACTATCTAATGTTACAGGTAAAGCAGTTGCGCCTAATAATTCAGGAGGTGTAGTAATTCAGGAGGTGTAGTGGGATCTTCTTCTTTTTTAGTTTCCAATGTGAAATGTGTAGCAGACAAACAAGGTTCTACTTTGGGTGTAGGAGTATGTAGTAATAAAGTGATTGTAAATGGATGAGTGAATAAATTTCGTTTTTTAAAATTGGTAAGTAATTTTAAATTGTAGGCAAAAGTTTTAATATTATTAGAATCCATTTCAAAACATTTTTTATAAGATAATAAATGAGAATTTAAAAGAGCAAGTTGAGAATTATACATTGCACCCATTCTCATTAACATTTCAAGTAAAGCTTTTTCTTTGATTGTATTTTCCGTGTAGTAAAATTGATTTGAATTGGATTTAATACTTTCTAAAAAAGCAGATAAACCCCCTTTAGCACAAGTTTGTTCTACATGTTCTTTTAAAACTTCTATTACATCTCTAAAAGGTAACGTTGGAACATTATAAAAAAAAGTTTTAAATGTCAAGTTTAGCATATTTTTACCAATAGCTCTGCTAGATACAGCGTTCATGTCATAGTTATTTTTCATTCGAGCGTAAACGTCTTTACTTGATAATAAATAACTATTATTTTGAATATATTCTTTTTAGATATCGTATTTGAATCCTCGAAACATTTCACCATATTTTATACATCTTTGATTAATAATGTCTTTTGTTTCTAATAATATATCAAAAGCTCTTCCTCCTGCAAAACTTTTATCGGATAGAGATTTGCTTTCTAAAAAACCAGAAGTCATAACAGTGCAAGGAACACGAAATAAAGCGCTAGCATAAACACCTTCAGCTGTTAATTTAGTTTTGTTACGAAAGGAAATGTTGTATTTTTTAATAAAATTCCATAATTTGGAAAATGTGAGTTGTTTTATTTGATAATAATTGGCTACTACTCTAATGTTGCCTACAGAGTAAGAAGAGGTAAGTAAAGTTAAAAATTCGTTAGCATAAAAAGAATATTGTTTTGGATCGTTTATTTTTTCAAAAGCAAAGTTGGTTACGTTATTAATAATACTAGCCAACGATTCATCCACATCTACAACATTGGATAAATATAAAATATATATTTTTAAATTATTCAAAATCGGTCTTTCGTTTCTCGGTTTATAAACGTGTAAAGAAATATGATCAGATCCAAATTGATAATTGACTTGATTTTTACACATGTCGAGCAATTGTTTATCTAAATTAGGAATTTTTTTAACTTGTTCATTTTAATAAAGTTCTTGTAAAACTTCAGCTGCGTTGGGTGCTTTGTTAAAAATTAAAAATTTACTGAGAGATGTCAAAACGTAAACTTTTTTATGAGGTGATTATATCGTGTTTAAAGTGGCAGAGCGTGGTAAAGCGTTTAATGTAGATTGAATAGAGGAATGAGGTGTTGTATTTAGAATATTATCTTGAGTAGGAAAATTTTTTAATTTTCTCATTATTCTTAATGATTCGCTTATATTTCTTTGATCCACTTTGATTGTTAAATTTGCTTTGTTTATTTAAATTTAAAATGGTTTTAAAAGCATAAGAATCTCCTCCAACGTTGAGGTAAGTTTTCCATTTTTCTTGATCGCTTATTAAATAGCAGCCATATCACTGTTAAGCAAAGTATCTAGAGGTAATAAACTATTTAAATTTTGTTGAAAGCTGACTTCGCCTGCAATTTGATTTTCAGCATGGATGGGGTCTGCATAAATAAGAGACGATGGTAAATCATATCTTTTGATGAGTTGAGACAAATCTGTTCTGTTTGTTTCTACAGATTTAGGGTTTGTTTCTGCCTTTTCTTGTTCATCTAATTGCAACAATTTTTTATTTTAAATATCTATTTTATAAGCATTTTGGGATAACACTTTTCACAAAGTTAATAAAGGAGAATCATTTAAAATATAAGGTCTAAATCTTTTCATGTTTCATAAAAATGCAAATTATTTTGATAATAACATTCTTTTTGACAATTATCAATATCAAACTGTTGTCTTAACAAATCAATTACAGTTTTTGTAGCTTGTAAAGTGTCAAATGAGATTAATTTATTAGAATAATAATTTATAATTTCGTGATAAAGTTTAAAACGAGTAGAGTTGAAATATTCTTTTAAAACGTCGTAATTATTATAAACAAAGTCTGATACAGCTTGATTTTTATCTTTCATTTTTTATTTTTTCATGATGACTTTACCGTTTTCGTTAAATTTTGGAAATGGGTATAAATATTCTTTGACAAAGAGTTTAATTTCTATACAAACGTATTCTTGAAAAACGTTTTTTATTTGTAGTCTTTCGTGATCTGATAAAAGTTCGCATTTTAACATTTTTACAGCGTTAAAACGCGTCAAAATGTCTTTGATCGATATTTTAATTTTGTTTTCGTCAATGTCTTTTCTTCTGTTCATTTTAGGTATAAAAATTTGTCCTCGCACAGCCAACTTTTGTGTCATAGCTTGTCGTTTACTTGTTTTGTTTGTTTGATTGCATATTTCGTAATCGTTTTGTAAAATGCGTAAAAATTCTTCGCTTTCCCAATTATTCAGAATCTGAATTGGATTCTCTATTGCTATTTGAAGATTCGTCTGAAGATTCGCACAATCCATATCGTTTTCTTCTTTTAATTTCTTCAAGCAAAAGTGCAGCTCTTTTGCTTTCACTCCATTTTCTTTTTTTTAACAAATTTTCTTTTTCGTTATTTATATTGTTTTTATCTTCTTCGTTGGGTATATTCTCCTTCTCTTGATTATAATTGTTATGATGAGATTTCAGATAATAATTTTTCAAATTTGAGCTTTGACATAGGGAAAAGATTGAAAACTAACAATTTTTTTGTTAACGCTCATATCTTTATAATCAAAGTCACCTTATCTTTATAATCAAATTTACCTTGAGCGTCTACTGGGATAAATACTTTTTGTTCTTTACTTGTAATTTGAGTTCTTAGGCGTGCAACCGAGCAATTTCCTTTAAATAAAGCCAAATGACCGTGTTTATTAGATGTTTCTTTATTTAACAAATCGCTAATGACGTGATGCATTTTACCAGCAGAAAATCACTTTTTAATATTTTTTCAATTTCGCTATTGTTGTCAAAAGAAATAATGCATTTGAAATGGGATACTAAATTGTTCCAACATTGTCTCGATTTAGAAGGAACCGAATGAAAAACTGTAATGGTACCTACTCCATGATGTGATCTGTCAGAGCATGCGCTAGTATATTGTTGACTTTTTAAACAAAAGCACTAATGTCATCAAACAAGAGTATCGTTTTTAATAATCGATGATCACTGTTTTGAACACCATATTTATTGTTTGAGAAACTAATAGCTCTCTGTATAACTGAATCTAAATTTTCCGGACTGTTTACTGTCAATATGTCATAAGCTTCTAAACTATTTTTAGTTGAATTAATAATATCACGCCATGTTTTGTGTTGAGATTCGCTAGGTTCTGTCATTTGTGTAACAAATAACATTTCAGCATCAGGAAGATTTCTGTATTGTAATACTTTCCTTGCCATAGTAGATTTTCCACTGTTAGTAGGTCCTGTAATAATTCTATTTTCGGGATACACATCTTTGGTAGATTTAAAAATATTAAATTTGACTTGAGGGTTGGTTTGTTCGTCTTTTAATTCAGGTTCATTTGGTTTTCCTTTTAAATAAAAACTATGAAAGCCTATTTCGTATAATATTTCGGTTATAGATCTATCATCTTTTTTTTCTAAAGGTTTTCCTAAAGGTTTTCTGTAGGTTCTTATTGTTTTTGTTCATTAGGTTTTTCTTCTTTTTCTTCCATTTTTATTAAATAAAAAACAAAATTTGTTCTTTATATCTCTTTATTTACAAAAAAAAATTACAAAAAACGGTCTAAAATGATTTTTTTTATATCCATTCTTGGTATGTTATCCATAGCATAAAGTAATTGTTCCATTTTTCCATTACGACTCCATATTTTTCACATTTGAAAACATTTTTCTTCGACGTATAGATAATCTTTATCAATAGCATCAAGTTGATATTCATCCATTTTTAAATATCTTCCATAGACTTTTCAATTACGTGCTAATCGTCTTGATAATTCTGTTAAGAATATATCGTCGTAAATTAAATTATGGTTCATTTTTTTTCTCTAAAAGACAAGAACAATTATAATGTATTTTATTAAAATCTTCCCAATGTTCACAATCGTCTTCGTAACAACCTAGATGACATACAAAACTCAAACATTCAATCAAACATTCTGTACAACAACTTTAAAATTCTTCAGGGATTAACTCGCGACCGTTTAGAGTGATTATAATTAAACGTGAAGTATAAAAATTGTCTTTATTTTTAAAATAATGAAGTTCGTCTTCTGTATTTTCTACTAAATAAAAATTTTTAAAACCAATTTCTTTCAACTTGTTTTCGAGTTGTTGGGTTGTTAATTTTTGATCAAAAAAACAAAACTCCATTTTTTTTTAATTTAATAAAATTAACATTTTATATTCTTTTTAATATCGTATAATAAAGGTATCAAAACTTGTCGAATAAACCCTGTCATTGTTTGATAACGTTCTGATGTTTTTATAATATTTTTTTCAACTTGAAGTAATGTTTGTATGTGTTCATCACTGCAAAATTTTTCCAAATCAGGTAAGGCTTTTAAATTGGCTTCTCGAATTGCCTGTAATCGATAATGATCTCGAATTTCAGTCATGATACCATTATCAAAAACATATTTTTTTGTGTAAATTTTTTTAAAAAATCAATAACATGTGTCTCTATTTTGACTTGTTTAAAATTAACACTCATTCTATTTTGTTCAATGGGTTGCTTTTCTTTGACCAATTGAAAAGGTAATTCTCTAAACAATCTTTCAGCTGCAAAAGTATTAAAACCGTTGACGTAATTTGAAAATAATAATTTAGAATTAGGTACTCCTTATAGATCTGTTTTTATAATAATTTTCTTTTTCTTCATCGCCGTTTATACTGTGAACGCTATAACATTTGGGTCCCATTGCAAAGGCCTGAACTATGTAATGGGGAGGAGGTATTTCATTTTAAAAATGATCTGTTTCTTTAGCATAAAGAGTTGAATATAAATAATGAGTCTTTTTCTAATTGGAATAATCCATCCATTGTTGGCCAATTTTTGAAAAATAAACCCATTCCTCTACTTTACAATGAAATTCTATAAATGAAATATCGTCAACACTTTTTTTTGTGTAATAAAAAAGCAGCCAGAATTGGTATCCGTCACTACTAAATATTTTTCGGCTCCAAGATTTCGTAATACTTCGCCCAATTACCAACTAAAACGTCCCACGTTTAGTTTAGCATAAGATAAAATTTGCGAAACAACAATACGTAAAGATTTGTTAATTAAGTTATATTTTTCACTGGTAGTCAAGATTAGAGCGTTTTTATGATCTTTTGTTTTTAAAAGTTCAAAGAGTCTTTCATTTCTTGATGATTGTTTTCATCATGAAATAAAATACTTTTAGTTTTGACATCGCTAATCAAATTTAATTGATTTTCTTTAAAATAATCATCGTAATTAAAATCAGCTGACTCCTAATAATCTAAACATATTTGTTTTTTAAAAACGTCCAATTTATATCTTTCGGGTTCAACACTGATATACACTTGTGCGTTGTATAATAAATTTTGAAAATAATAAGGGAGTAATAATTTTATATTTTCATCACTTTGTCCTTCTCGAATTAAAACGTTTCGAATATTTTGAAAATTTTCAATGATGTTTAGAAAAGCTTTTTTTTCGTAATTTATAAAAACAGTATTTAGCTTTTGCGCAATTTGTTGACTTAATGTTCCGTAATGTCCGTTAATTTATAATTACAAGAAGCATCTACTACATTGTCTCCCTTTTTAATCGCTTCTTTCCTTTTTTCCATATTTTCTTTTACCATATTTTGGGCTAATGGATATCGCTAAAGAAGTAATACTTAATAAATTTTTTTAACAACACACCCATAGCATGTGGTTAACAATATTAAAGTGTCTAAAAATTCACACGTTTTGCTCAGGTAGTTTGTTTCAGTATTTGGTTGATTTATTACACAAATGGTTGTGCCTTGGTAGATAATTTGGAACATACTCAAGCCTAATTTTAGAATGGTGACCACAAGATGATGAGTTAATAAATTTTCGTAGATGTATATCATTAACTTTATCAAAAGAATGTATTAATTTAAAGATTTGGATTAAATTGCATCGAAGGTGCCGAAAAAGATAGTAGATTTAATCTTTTTAGCCTTTTACAGTATTAAAGATGCCTCAAGCTGGAAGCCCATTTTGTTAATTTGCGCTGAACAGATTTAACCAAGGCCATAACAGTTTTTAAAAAGGAGCTAAAATAGACTCTTCATATTGAAGGGGTGGTCTTATTAACACTTTATATAATTTGAAAGCCATATTTTTATTAATGAAAGTGAATGTCTTTTCCAGCATACTAAAATTATAAGGATTTAAAGAAAACTGTTTGAATATGTGTGCTCCACGTGAGGTTAGATCACGCTCGTTAGTAGAGCTTTGAAAGAATTGATTTATTTCTTCGTTATTTTTCAGAAAGTAATTGTAATGAGGGTTGTTTCGACCGTAATGAACAACACAGCATTTTGAAATGTTTAACTTAAGTAACCAAAAGTTTGAACACTCGTATACGAAGTGTAGACGAACCTGTAAATCAACAAGATTAGACTGCGATAAGGTTTTAGAAAAAAGTTTAGTGTCATCGGCAAATATCTCAGAAGTTTCAGTGAGTTTTGCATGATAATTTGTGTAGAGAATGAAGAAGAGCAGGCCGAGAACAGAACCTTGAGCAACACCACTAAGAACATAAACCCAAGAAGAGCTGATATTGTAAATTATAGCGCGTTGCTAAAAAGGATTTAATCCATTGTAAGAGTTTGCTGTTTATTCCAAAAGATCTTAATTTTAACATAAGCCTGTTGTGAGGTACAGAATCAAACGCTTTGGCGACATCAAGACAGATTACATCAATAAACTGGTGAGATGCATAATTTATGCTAAGGGAAGCCATGCTGATTTGCAGAAAGAATTTTTTTATTTTAATGTGCTTTAAAATTTTGTTTTGTGTGTAAAGTTTCGAAGATTTTACAGGCAACAGAGGTTAGGTCTATAGTTTTTTCAGCAAGTAACTTATCTCCCATTTTTTATATACCGGACTAATATTCTATAATTTCCACAGAGTGGGTACGACTCCAAAGTTAAAAGATTCATAAAATATTTTTGTTAATGGAATTGTGAAGCTTTTGGCACATATCATAGTTATTGAGAGATGAAAGCGTCAGATCTGAAAGATTGACAAGGGAAGTTCCTGAATAATGTCTGAGAGAAATCCAAGGTTTCATTATAAATGCAATTATAATAAATATCACATCTATTTAGCAATAGAAAATATTAAGAGCTTTCAAGTGTAAACTTAGATTTAAATTCAGAGTACAGAAGATCAACTTTATCAAGAAGAGCTTCAATAGTTCTGTCTGAAGCATCTTTGAGAGAACGAACTCTATCTTTAATTTTTAGTTGTTTGTATATTGTTGTTGATGAGTTTTATGCTGTTTTGGAATTTTGATATTATTTCTATTTTGTGTGCTTTTTTTGCTTTAAATATTTCAGCTTTTACTGAACGCTAAGACAAATATTATCTATTTTAAGCTCATTATTCTTCTATTTAGTAGATCAGCTGATATGCCAAGCGGATTTTTTTGCTCAGATCAAGTTTATAATATGTGGGGTAACCGATCATATTATAAACCTGATCATACTTTTTTTTATTTTATTAATTTTGGGAATAAAATATTCGCAAACAGTGCGATAGTTAGAAAATAGGATATTAAATAGAACAGAACCTTATTAATGCGATATGTTGTGTAAAGAGGCTGTTTTAATAAATATTCAGAAATCATAATCGGTAAGATTATTTGGGTTAAAAGATTTAATACCGTCATTAGACCACTTTATATTCGGGAGGTTAAAATCACCAACAATCAAACAGTCATCATAGGGCTTTCTCAATTAAGCTATAAGCTAATTTGAAGGCTTCAACGACATATTTTATTAAAATAGCATCATTTGGTCTATATACACATCTGATATATATTTATTGTTAATTTTTACAGATACCGAGACTTGTTCAATAAGGTTTGTATAGAATTGATTGACTTCATGAGAGTTAAATACATTAGTAATGTAGATAGCTACACCGCCACCTCGACGTCCGTCTTGACGATCTTTACAATATAGGTTATGCCCATGTCATATATGTCACAGATATTCATGTCAGGGTTAAAATCACCTGCAAAACAAATGTATTTTTTTATTGAGCAGGAAGGTCGTCTGTAAAATACATTCTTCGAGAATCACACCTAGAAACTTCAATGATTGCTCTCTAAATATGATAGAGTAAAGATCAGGATGATTTAAGGAAATGTTGTAAAAAGTGTATTTTGTTTTTACTTGTATTCAAGGATAACTTATTTGCATTAAAATATTCCGTTAGATTTAAAAAAAACTCTTATTAATAAAAGGCTGACATCTCGAATACAATATAATCATCTCTAAGACATCTCATCATCATCATCATCATCATCTAATATAATATAATCATCTCTAAGACATATCATCATCATCATCATCTAATATAATTTTTTTTTTTTTTTAATTTTTTTAGGTGCCCCAAGAAGTCCTAACGGTCTTGTCACAGAGAACCGCGGAAGTGCATTTAACCAGGAAGTTCACGCCTCTTTCCTTTACGTGACGCGAAAATATGCCCAAAGCTCGTTTCGAACCTGGATCTCCTGCATATAAAGCAAGCGTTTTAACCACTGCGCCACGGCCGCACGCCATAATATAATCATCTCTAAGACATCGCACGCCATAATGTAATCATCTCTAATCACTGCGCACGGCCATAATATAATCATCTCTACGACATCTCATCATCATCATCTAATATAATATAATCATCTCTAAGATATCTCATCATCATCATCATCTAATATAATGTAATAAATTCGTGTCATCTGCAAATAAAGTGCGTTTTTAATTGTTTCAATTTTTTTTTTCTTTCACACTGCTATTTGAAAATTTTTGTTTCTCTGCTCAAAGTTTTTACTAAACATTTTGATACATTGTTGGACCTCCCACTATGGTCGCCAAATTATTTTTCGACTTCAATTTTGATGTTATAGATGCACTATCAAGTTATTACACGGATCAGTAAACACAACACGCATAATGATTTTATATTGTGAAAACTATTTAAAAAAGTTTATATATTTTTTATAATTTGCTAGAGAATAAGTAATCACATTTCAATATTGACTTTCTTGCTAGTTAACTCATTTAAATTATAAAACTTACTATTTAATCAATGACTCTAAAATTAATGAACTATGCCCAAAATTTTAAACTGACATACTAAAACGTGTTGAAGAGTTTTTTAAATCAAAAAGTGCATCATTAAAATTTTGATTTACACAATAAAAAATATTTAAGAGAATTAAACATAATATAATTGTTTTTTGCTCTTCTAGGGATCATCCATAAACTATGCATCACAAAATAAGTCAGATCAGGTTATCCTGCTACTGGTAACATGTAACCCAGTACAATCTGTTTCATGTCCTGCTGCCTTGTAGGATACGCCGTTTTAGGCAAAGGCTAGGAGATGCCAACTCCGACTTAAAACACCCCCCGCCTTGGGGCTCTTGGTTGAGTATAGACTAGAGATGGTGTCTCAATAAAAATACTCATCTTGAGCAGATGTTAAATGGATCCGGCAACTGTCATGTAAAAGGCCTCGTAGGCAAAGACTTAAGGGGTAAACAGATTCTATCTGTTGACCAGCCTCGCACCCCGTCTTCATCTATTAGGCTGGAGCAGATGTATTTTTAATGCATTGTTTCCAGTTTAGGTTGTTGAATTCTGGATCTTCTTGACTCAATGCATGGGTTTTGCTTGTGTCTCTGTTTTTATGACTAGGCAACTCATTCTATTATCTCCTAATGAGGGTACAGCTCTAAATCTCAGTTTTATGTTTCTGAGGCCAGCTGGTAGTCAAATTTTCCGAACTCTGTGGTAGCTCTCAGAGAGGCTGATTCCATCAACAGCTGAAAAACATCAAAGTATTA
The DNA here is from genome assembly GCF_038396675.1 of Hydra vulgaris. Taxonomy (NCBI): domain Eukaryota; kingdom Metazoa; phylum Cnidaria; class Hydrozoa; order Anthoathecata; family Hydridae; genus Hydra; species Hydra vulgaris. The sequence continues at coordinate 1,678,573 of NC_088930.1, read as the reverse complement.
ACAAGGCCATGTTGCGCATGGATGGTGTCCCTGTTTGTACTTTTGGTGTGCATTGCCGAGGCCACATTTGGAGCCCTTTGTTACGGCTTATACGGCTTAGGGTTTATTAGTAGTAATGAGACAATTGCTTGGGCTATTAAACAGTGTTCTGAGTACTATCTATGCTTTGAGTCAAGTTCTTCAATCTAATTTAAAAATGAATAAAGTACCAAAAACTATAAAACACAAAAAACCATTACCATCACCAAGTTCTCTAAACCTATCATTCACTAATATTTGTGGTTTTCGAAGTAACTTTTCTTCTGTTGAGTCTTATCTCTTGCAAAGTTCACCAGACCTACTTGCTCTTTGTGAGAATAATTTGAGTTCAACTGTCTCATCTTGCAATCATAGTGTTGATGGTTATCTTCCTCTAGTTCGTAAATACTCCAATAGTCACATGCTTGGCCTTGGCATTTACATTCGTAAGAATTCACCCATTTGTCGTGAAACTAGGTTTGAATCCACAGACTATTCTTTCATGTGCTTTCGTTTAGCACCACTTCACTCTATTGCTTTTCTCTTTGTTCTATATTGCTCTTCTTCATCTCAAGACTGCACTCTTTTTGATGTTATTTCTGATCATATTGACCAAGCCCTCTCTCTTTATCCAACAGCTAATATAGTTGTTGTTGGTGACTTTAATGCTCACCACTCTGAATGGCTTGGCTCTAGTGTCAGTAATTTGGCAGGCATTAAAGCCCACAACTTTTGCCTTTCTCAATCCCTAACTCAAATAGTCAACTTTCCAACTCGCTTTCCAGACAACCCGAATCATTTACCTTCTCTACTCGACTTATGTCTTGTTTCTGATCCTAGTCAGTGCTCAGTTTCTCCACATTAACCCTTAGGTGCTTCTGATCACAGTTTGATCTCTCTGAAACTAATATCTCATACTTCTTCATCACCTAAATCCCCCTATTATCGAACCTCTTACAACTACAGTAAAGCTGACTGGGATTCTTTCCGTGATTTTCTTCGAAATGGCCCTAGGGTAGAAATCTTTCGTCTTCCTGTTAACAAATGTGCTTCTTACATAACTTTGTGGATTCAGGCTGGCATGGAATCTTTTATTCCCTCTCGACGATTCCAGGTCAAGCCTCACTCTCCTCCATGGTTTTCTTCACACTGTGCTGCTGTGATTGCCAATCGAAACCGTTACTTCCATATTTATCAACAAAATAATTCTCCAGGAAACAGGCGTCTGTTTAATACTGCTAGAAACAATTGTAAAAAAGTTTTGTCTAACGCCAAAACCCGCTATTCTCAGGTCATGAAATCTCGTATCTCATCTCAAAAATGAGGCTCTCGTGACTTCTAGAGAATCTTTAATAATATCAATAATAAGGGCAAATCTTTAATTCCACCTCTCTTGCATGGTTCAGACTTTGTCACCTCACCTAAAGACAAAGCCGAATTGTTTGCTAAAAACTTTTCATCAATATCATCTCTTGATTCCACTAGTTGCGTTCTACCTGATATTGCCAACAAACAGGTTGATCCATTGCTTGACATTCATATCACTCCAGCTTCTGTATCTAAAGTGGTTTCCTCCCTAGACTTTTCTACAGCTTGTGGCTCGGACAACATACCTGTTATTGTCTTGCAGAAGTGTTCTCTGGAGCTGTCGTCTATACTCTCAAAACTATTCAACAAGTGCTTATCAGAGTCTTGTTTTCCATTCTGCTGGAAAGCGGCATCTGTTATCCCTATCTTCAAAAATTCTGGAGAGCGATCTGATTCGTTTAACTACCGTCCCATAAGTCTTCTTCCTATCATAAGCAAGGTTTTTGAAGCTTTAATTAACAAACACTTAATTTCTCATCTTGAATCTAATAACTTACTTTCTGATCATCAATATGGATTTCGATCTTCTCGTTCTATTGCTGATTTGCTAACAGTATTAACTGACAGGTTTTATCGCGCATTAAATGAAGGTGGAGAGATTAAGGCCATCGCTCTTGACATTTTAAAGGCTTTTGATAAAGTTTGGCATGCTGGTCTTCTCCATAAGCTTTCTTTTTATGGTGTATCAAGCAACATCTTTAAGATTATTGAATCCTTCCTTTCCAATCGTAGTATAAAAGTAGTCTTCGATGGACAGCACTCTTCTTCTTATTTTGTAACTTGAGGGGTTCCTCAAGGTTCTATCCTTGGCCCAATACTCTTTTTAATTAACATTAACGATCTTCCAGATATTCTCACATCTAAGGTGGCATTGTTTGCTGATGATACTACCATTTATTCTTGTCGTGCAAAGAAACCAACACCCTCTGATTGCTTGGAGGGGGCATTTGAGCTTGAAAAGGATCTCACTTCTGCTACAGCATGGGGTTCACAGTGGCTGGTGAACTTCAATACAGATAAAACTCAATTTTTTTTAGCCAAACGTTATCGCAATAATTTAGATTTTCCTTTATTTATGAACGGTGATGTACTCGATGAGTCATCCACTTTTCATCTTCTAGGATTAACTCTTACTTCCGATCTTTCTTGGAAACCATATATCAAATCAGTTGCAAAATTAGCATCTGCTAAGGTTGCATCTCTTTATCGAGCTCGTCACTTTCTTACTTCGGATTCTATTTTCTATCTCTATAAATCTCAAATCCGGCCTTGTATGGAATACTGTTGTCATATCTGGGGTGGTTCTTCTAATGATGCCCTTTCTTTTTTAGACAAGGTGCAAAAACGCATTGTAAACATAGTTGGACCTGCTCTTGCAGCCAACCTCCAACCATTATCACATTGTCGTAGTGTTGCTTCTCTTTTTCTTTTCTACAAATACTATAATGGGCACTGCTCTTAAGAGCTAGCGTCTCTTGTGCCATCTACTAAAATTCATTATCATGTTACTTGTCATTCAATTAAGTGTCATCCTTTTTCTGTGACTGTTCCTAAGTGCTCCAAAAACGCTTAATCGTCTAGTTTTTTTCCTCGAACATCAGCTCTTTTGAATTCGCTTCCTTCATCATGCTTTCCTGATTTATTGAATTTGCAATCCTTTAAGTCGTCCTTTAATCGTTATCTTGCTCTACAATCTTCATTTTTTCTCTTCCAGTAACTTCCAACTTTAATTAGGGGCTGCTTGCAGCCTTGTTGGAAGCGAAGATTTTAAAAAAAATATATATATATATATTTAAAAAATAGAAGTAGGAGATCTTAAACTCTTCTACGCGGCGATTTTCATTAAATTTAAAGGTCTATTTTGATTTTTTATTTAAACTAAGGCTCTGCGAAGGAAAACTTTTGATTTTTTTTGTTTTATTTATTTGTAAAATTTAGCATTTTGTAATTTATGGACGATCTCTTATCGAATTTTTTCACGGTAGTCGGTAAAACGCGAACTGCAAACCGGTAAAATATTTTAATGACCACTACAGTTATATTATTTAAAAAAACCTTTGCTCATCAATTTTTTAATTTAAATGAAATGTAATGGAATTTGATATATTTTAACTAAATTAGATTGTATTTCTATTTAGTTAAGTTTAAATAATGTTTCTGATTAAAGTCCATAAAATATATAGCAAAACAAACAATTTAACGGCAAACGGAAAATGATAAATATTACAACATTAACAGCCAATAGATCTATGGTTTGCAAAAAAGTTAGCATTTTACTAGTTTGCAGTTCGCATTTTACCAACTACCTTTTTTCACACCTGTAATAATTTTGATTTTTCATTTTTCTGGCCTTAGGCTGGCTATCGTAGGCTGGCGATTAGGGTTAAAAATTTCCGGGAAATTTTGCTCAAAATTCCCGGAACTTATCCAAAAAATTTTATTGCAATAAACTAGTTATTACAGTTATTATATAATTTTATAAAACCACAATCAGATAAATAATAAAACCACAGTCATAATAACAGATAAATAATGAAACCACAGTCATAGTAACAGATAATTAATAAAACCACAGTCATAATAACAGATAAATAATAAAACCACAGTCATAATAACAGATAATTATTAAAACCACAGTCATAATAACAGATAAATAATAAAACCACAGTCATAATAACAGATAAATAATAAAACCACAGTCATAATAACAGATAAATAATAAAACCACAGTCATAATAACAGATAAATAATAAAACCACAGTCATAATAACAGATAAATAATAAAACCACAGTCATAATAACAGATAAATAATAAAACCACAGTCATAATAACAGATAAATAATAAAACCATAATAAAATAATTAATAAATTATTAATAAAACCATAATAACAGTATTTTATGACAATGATAAAACTCATTTCTTTGATTCATAAATTTTATCATCGTAGTATTTTGGTATTTTATAAATATACCAACAAAGTAAAAAAATAGAGGCCCACTAGCAAAAAATACACATCTTTTAATCAAATTTTTGTAATTTTTGTTTATCATTTTGTTACCAAGTTTAGGAATCGCGCATTTTTTAAAAAAGCATTAAAACGCTCAAATTGTTATATGTTACTTTTACATACATTACTTTTGTGAAACAACAAAAAGTAGATGTTTTCCGCGTTAGCTTGTCTTTTGAGCTTGTGTATAACATATTTCTAGCTTTTACTTCTCTCAACTACGATGTAAAATATTCACAAAACACAAAAAATAAAGTCTTTTTTAGATTAACAAGTTTTATTGTGTGTGATTGTTTTAGAGTGTTTTAAAGAAACAAAGATTTTTTATGCGTAAAGATTGCATACAAAGGCGATTTTAAGGGAGAGTGTGTGGAGGAAAGAGGTTTTTCAACCCCACAAAGAAGGCAATTTGCAAGTTTAGTCGGTTTTTGAATAATTTAGTTGGCTCGTCGGGTATTTGACACAATTCAGTAGGGGGAATTTTAGTTTTTAAGGAAACTTTTTTTATTTTTATTTTTAAGAAACTATTCAGTACTATTTAAACTCCCCCCCCCCCCCTCAATTAATTCGCAGAATCGCCTCTGATTGCAAATAAAACTTTTAAGAATATAGGAAGATTTTTTGTGGATGAAGATTGCATTTTAAATCATCTTTATAAAAGGTATATATTACAAATGCACTGTGTTAGATAATATTACTTTATCTAAAAATGGCATTAGAAACACATTTGATCTGAAAGTTCAGTAAAATAATAATAAATTAATTTGCTATGAAACTTACAAAACACACACACACAAATTGCCCATTTTGCAGTATTGGTTGAAAAGTACGGCATACATTTAAACCATTTTAAAGTATAGCATAATTTTTTAATTTATTGATTTGTAAAGTCAAAAGCGCTCAAGCACTTATTTAAACATAGTGGCAGAACTTATGACCTCGAAATCAGTAGTTCTATATTTATTGCTACCAATATTTTTAAATAAAATTGTAAAATACTGTGAATATTCAATCATGTCTTTTTATATAATTTTACAGTTTTTAGTAACTTGTCGGCCAATTTAAAAGGTAAAAGATTACTAAATCTGTCCAACAACATCTGTAGAGTAGTCCAAGATCATCTGTATTTTATTTTTACTTCAACAACATCTGGAAATTCAATGACCTCTAACAATATCTTTAGGAAGATGTAACTATATCTGGTAATTTTTCTCCAAGTCCAACAACATCAATTTACATCTGGTTGAAATAATGCATATATTATATTTAAAATTTTTTTCCGGATGTAACTACATCTGGAAAAAAACATTTATGAATATATAAAAATACTCGATATAAAAACGAGCGTGACGTCATAAGTTTATCAAAAAAAAAAGTATTTCCACATAAAAAGTATAAAAATTCACAAACTTTAAAATGATAATAACTTTTTTTCCATAAATGCTTTCATTTATACACTAAAAAAAGAAATATAAAAAAAATTTTGTTTTGATTTTAAGCTTAAAGACAAAATAATCAGGTTGTTCTTAGGTGGAGATTTTCATTTCATTGATGATGTTCTGGGACACCAGGGTTCAGCTGCTAGCTTTCCTAGTTCTACAGACCTAGTTGAATAGAGTTCTCTAAGAACCATGCTTCTATGCCTCACACACCTGCTAATTAAAACACTAAGGAGGA
>NC_088930.1:1250000-1350000 GCF_038396675.1 Hydra vulgaris | reverse complement strand
TGTTTTGTTTTTAACTTGCCTTATAAAGGTACCCCATGCTCCATTTATTTAAAATTTTCCCCACATCTACCTCAAGTTGATTAAAACCTTTTTACTCGTGATTTATTGTCACAAATGTCTTTCTCCATTTTATTTATTTTGTCGGTTATAATTTTAAGGTTTTCATTTTATTATAGTAGTAAAAGTTTTTCTTTTAGTAACATTTCTGTTTGTTTTTCGTTTTACGTTCATCCAGCTTATTTTGCGATGACTTTTTAAAATGTTTTTTGTGATTTCCACTTTATTTCAGCACGTCTTCGCCGACAAGAATAGTTTATATTTTTTTTATTTTTTTATTACAATATATAAGATAAAAATGCAAATAAATAAAAAAAGAAAAAGTACATAAAAACGTATTGATAAATATAAAAAAATAAATAAAGTAAAAAGAACGCAGATACTCCGAGAAGACCGGTCTTGTCACACAAAACCGGTGTTGGTGAAGTTAGAGCTTTTTCAATAAAAGTTTTTAAGCTTATTTATTAAATTATTTTTACTGATTTGTTTTAAACTGCTTGCATCCATCAAACCTTAGAGTCTTTATAACTGCCGAAACATGTTAACAATAGTCTCTATATATTTCTAAATAAATATTAAGTCTAATTATGACAATAGTTTAGAAAATAATAAAACGTCCATAATTTTTAAGATGAATATATCGTCTTTACTCTTTCAATCTCATTTGTCGGGTATAATTGTTAATCTTGTTTGTCGAATACGATTATTAAAATCTTATTAATCGAACGTAATAAAAATATATTTGTACTGGTGTACTTCCAAATACGCATCTAGATTATCTAAAAGGTTGAGCAAAAGAAGATAAAGATCCATACAATGGTATCGCTGTATTTTACACCAGTTTACTAAACATTGGTGCGTTTATAGTCATGCCGAAAAAATCGCCTAACCACTGCCACGGAATGGTTCATCTCCAAAATTAGTATACATACATATATTTGGAGATACGCATAAATCCCTATAAAGACATATACATTCATTTTTTTTTTTTTTTTTTCCTATTTTTTAGTTTATTTTTTGTTATTATTGTTATAAATTTTTTTAATACTTTTTTACTATTCTTATTAGTTTTCGTCATTTACATTTTGCATATAAATATTTTGTGTATAAATAGTTAAAATTAATAAAGATTAGCCATCGAAATGTAAAGAAAGGCACAAAGAAAACTTAAATACATTTTACAATATCTAAAGTAATAATATATACTGCTAAAAATATATAAATATTTTATTCGATGAAAGAATGAATTCTTTTAGTTTATTTTTAAAAACACTTAATAAAATAGTTTTGCCTAATTTGGCAAAACTATTTTATTCCACAAAAAGGTCCACGGTGTGCAATACAAAACTGACTAAATTTTGTACGGCAAAATGAATCATTTAAAAAGTTATTATTTCGCAGGGTATATTTATTATTTGTTTTTAATGTGAAAAATTTTTTGAAAATAAATAGTCCTAAATCATTCTGATATTGAAACATAAAACATAGAAATTTATAAACGTTTAGTTTATATATTTTAAGAACTTTCATGTATTTATAAAAATGTTGTTTATAAACAACATTTGTATGCACAAAACAATTTTGAAAAAATATTATACGTATCGCGTGTTTCTGCAGATGATAACGATGTCGCATAGATAATATAACTATGTATAAGTGAGTAGTAAATTGCATAAGGTTTTTTTTGTTTAAATAATGTCTGGTTTTAAAAAATTTCAATACTTTTAGCAATTTTAGATCTGACGTAGTTATTATGTGGTTTCCATGTAACATTTTTCTCTAAATAAACTCCTAAAAACTTTATGGACGATTCTTTTTTCTTTCAACTTTGTCAATCAACAATTTATGTAAGATTTTTGGCAGTAGGGTTATTTTTAAAAAAGGAGTGAAACAGAATATATATTTTGTTTTGTCTACGTTCATGGTTAGTTTATTGCATTTAAATCAGTTGGATATGTGTTTAAGTTCTTTGTTAACTTTGGAAAATGAATCATCGACGTTAGCATTCAATATGAACAAACTTGTATCAGCGGCAAATATAATACATTATGAGGTCATTTATATAGATTAAAATATAAAGGGATCCTAAAATAGAACCCTGTGGAACACCACATATTATTTCAGTCATTTTATTACAGCATTTATCATTGTACGGAACGTATTGTTTCCGTTCTGTTAAGTAACTTTCATACCATTTTTAACAGATTATTCTTTATGCCGTAGCATTCAAGTTTTTGAAACAAAATATTATGACTTACAGTATCGAAGGCTTTCAAAAGGTCAACAAAAATGTTAACTATAAACATAGTTAATAAATTTTTATCAAAGGAGCGAGAGATTTTCCGTACAAATTAAATAATTGCATGTTCCGTTAAACTATTCTTTTTAAAACCAAACTGATTATTAAATAACAGTTTTATAAAATTTATTATACAACAGTAATATAAAACCAAAATGATTTTTTACAACAGTTTATAGTTATTTATATGTTCTATTATAAACTATTCTTTCTAAATATTTTGAGAGCATCAAAAGGATTGAAATGGGAAATAGATACATTTGTTTTATCTCCGTTTTTTTTATTTTGGAATAACTTTAGCTATTTTTAAGTGGTCTGGAAAAGTTCCTTGATCTAATGATGCTTTGAAGACTCTAAATAAAAGATTTAAGATTTAATTCCTTAAAGATTTCATTACAATTTATTATTACAATATTTATTCCGTCAGTTGATTTTTTTTTTGCTTAAGAGATTTAAACGCCCTTTCAAACTTGTTAGACGATATTAAATTAGATAAATTTATCAGAAAGATTGGAACCAATTTCCGTAAATTACTTATAAAATTTGTTTGCAATTTTGTTCGATTCTGTTATGCTTTCATTTTCGTCTTTTTATATAATCGTCTATAATCATTTAAATGACGAAACTGGTGACGAAGATGACGAAACTTAAGATATGTTCAAGCGTTTTAAGTTTACCAGCTATTTATTTTATAATTTTCCATGTACACTTAGAGTCAAATATGAATTTTAATATAAGTTTTGAATAAAAAAATTTTTTCAAAGCTTTTCGATGTTTTTCAAATAAATGCTTATAATTGGCTACGCGATTTTCCCTGAACAGTAGGGAGACTAGTCTCCCCAGCTGGGGTAGTCTCCCTTCTGTTCTCACTCTGTATCGTAAAGAATCATTAAAATTATTTTTTTTAACATTTATAGTCAGGGGCACATAAAAACTTCATGATGCCCGGGGTATATTATTCAAAATTTACTGAATGCCCTCCCCCAACCACCACCAAAATAAAATAATAAGAAAAGTAAAGCTGTTATTTCTGATATTCACAAAATATTTTAAAAAACAATTAAATACAACAAAGAAAAAAACAATTCTGGATTTGATATCAAGTTTCTCTGATGTTATACCAAGACTTTACGAGCTTTTCTAGCAGCAAAGTAGGAAGTTACAACATCGTAGTTAATTTTCTTGGAATGATTTGCTTCAATTGAAAAAATAAAACAGTTTTTAAGACAAACCTGTTCCAAGGTAGCTCTTAGAGAGTTCTTGACGAGAGCTAACTTGCTAAAAGATCTCTCGCCTTCAGCCACAGGTACTGGCAAAGTAAAAAAGATACGAAGAAAGATGCATATTTGGGAAAATTTCCTTTAAATCATTTGTCAATAGATGGCATCGAACCGACGAAAAGTGGAAGAACTCATCAACAAACTCGTCTTCACTAAGGTCGTTTGAATACAGAAGTACGAGATTAACTTCTGTATTCAAATGACCTCAACTTAACTTTAGATTCATGACTGTTTGGTAAGTCTAAATTGACGTCAGGCGTAGACCAGATGAAGGAAAATAATCTACATTGCAATTTCAAAGCTTGAAATCTCTCTGTAATCTGATGGATGAAGGGCACAAAGTAAACAATTTTGATTTCTTTATAAGATGTTTACAATTTTTTATTTGAAATACTGATAACTTTTTTTTGTCATATGATGATGCCCCACAAACATGATGCCGGGGGAAACCATTCATGTATTTCATTACAGGGGAAGGATTTTCTAATCTCTTTAAATAGTTAATTGCTGTACATGCGTGGTTTTGTAAGCTCTGTAATCTTATTAATTTAGTTTTGTGTGTGTTAGCCCAAATGATATTAGTGTTGAAGAGATGATATGAACAAGACTGAAGTAAAGCAGTCAATGTAAACAATGTATGTATGTATATGTGTATGTATATATGTGTGTGTACGTATGTATGTGTAAGTGTGTATGTATGTGTGTGTATGTGTTTATATGTTTATAATACTCTCTCTCTCTCTCTCTCTCTCTCTCTCTCTATATATATATATATATATATATATATATATATATATATATATATTATATATATATATATATATATATATATATATATATATATATATATATATTATATATATATATATATATATATATATATATATATATATATATATATATATATATATATATATATATATATATTACTTATATGTACTTGGTATGATAAAGCATGTTTATTTTAAATTTGTTGGATTAAAGATTTTAATATTTATGCTGCAACGGTTTTTTTAACGTATATTGTTCATTGTTCACGTAATATTTTTCAGAAAATATATTTTATTGTAAACTTACTAAAACCATATGCGCTTTAAATGTTATTGCTAAAGGGGCTCTATGAAAAGATTGTGGTGACACCAGTCACCACAATCTTTTCATAGTCACGTATCTTCTTTGAGCCTGAGTCTGTTTTATGTAAATATTCTTGGTGCAACGTAAAAGTTTTATTGTAACTTTATTACTTATTTTTATATGAACAGCGAAATATTAAAAAAAAAATAATAATAAAAACGACCCGGGTCCCCCACCCTCTGTGCGCCCCTGCGTATAGTAAATATTACAAAATAGTAAATATTACAAAATTGCCTCTATTTATAGTAATTATTCAACCAAATCCGATTTGGCTACATAACCATTATTTATTAATGCTCTAGAAAACTCCTTTAACTGCGCTAATTGGGTTGTAATTAGCAGTTTATTTGTCTTTTTAATTAAAAAAATCTGATTATTATTTAAGTTTCATGCCTTTTTTTTTTTTAGTTTAGTTTAGTTTATTTCGCCTTTTACTATAAATACAATTTTCATAAACATAACATATACCATAAAATAAATAGCTGGAGCAAGAAGAAGTCATAATCTTTTATCACCGAGCACCATTTTTATAAAATCGTAATTTATAAATATTTTATTATAAAGACGTAAAAATATAAACTAGAAGATAATATATCGTATTGTTTTATATAAGTTTTAATACATAGAGAAGCAAATATTTGCTTCTCTTGTATTCTATATATTGTATATTACAGTGGCGGATCCAGCATTTTTTAATCTCTGAGATAGCTAACCTCCAGAAATGGAGCTAACTCCAAACATTTTTATGTTTATACTTATGTCAAATAATGAGGGTTTGCAAAAAATTGCGGTGATTGGAGGCTGGGAACAAAAAAGCCCAAAAATTTTTGCTACACCTGCCCCAGACGTGAGAGCAACAAGTTGATGAAATATTTTTTGTATTATTCTCAACTAGACTTATATTCATCGATAATTTTTAAGTTTCATAGTACTATCTCTCAGCGTTTAAAAATTATGACCTAATAAAGTTCAAACCCCCTCAATTTGAGGGGGTTGTAATTTTTATATGGTCATAATTTTTGAACCCTCATTATTTGATATAAGTATAAACATAAAAATGTTTGGAGTTAGCTCCATGTCTGGAAGTTAGCTATCTTAAAGATTAAAAAATGCTGGATCCGCCACTGTATTATACTATGTATTCTATATATTGCATTCTCTATGTTAGCAGTTAGCAATTACTATTTAAATAGTAGTTGCTAACTGCTTGCATTTTCTACAGTAGCAAAAAACAAATAAATATTACCCACATATACATACCATTCTGAGATAGAGGTAATATCATTATTAAACTTTGTTAAATGGATTTTGATAATAGATTTTTTTTTTTTAAATTTTTCTTAACATTTATATTTGAGTTTAACTTTATTTAAAAGAAATATTTAAAATCAAGCATAGTGTAACCCATAAATAAAAAGAATCGTTTAGATTTCTTTATAAATAGATCTAGTGAGGTTATATTAGCTATGTCTGTGAATGTTTTCCATAGATATGGCCCACGATATTTAATTGAGATCGAGGTTAATTTCAAACTATATTTTGGAACAACGAAGTTATTTTTCAAGAATCTCATTGTCTATTTATGACAGATTTCACTAAAATAGGTTTAGCTCTATATATCAATAGTTTTTGAAATTTTATTTTCTAGACTGTTCATATAAAAATCCCATTGTAAATTTTCATCCAACTCCAAGCCTAGAAAGTTTACTGAAGATATCTTTTTAATAATAGTTTTGTTTATAATAAAATTTGGTAATTTCAATTGGATGTTATCAATTTTATTTGATTTATGGTGTAATATAAATTTAGTTTTGTCAGCATTCAGAGAAAGTTTGTTACCTAAAAACAAATCGTTAACTTTTTCTAATTGTTCATTAACGTGTTTAAAAAGTTTTAAACTCGTTAATTAACGTGTTTAAAAAGATTTGTCTTTGAGTGAATAAAAAAGATTGGAATCATCAGCAAATAGAATTAAATTTATAAGAATTTATAAATAATAATGGCCCTAAAATAGAATCCTGAGGAGCCCAACAAGTTATTGATTGTATACCTGTTACTTTTAAATCATAGAATATGAATTGTTTTAGGTAGTCTTTGAACCAAAGTAAATTTTTATTTTGTTAACCAGTATACCATGGTTTACTGTATCAAAGGCTTTGGCCAGATCAATGAAAACTCCTAATGTAAAATAATCGTTGTTTAGAGCGTCAGATACCTCGTTGACTAACTCGACCACGGCGTGTTCAGTTGAATGCATTTTTTTGAAACCGAAGCGTTTATTCTTTTTTGCTTAAAAAAGCTATTTTTTTTTTTTACTTTCACTAAAAACTATTCAATTGTTTAACTTACTTAACTTTGTCAAATTGAGTTAGTCGTTTATAGAATTTAAATTAATGATCTCGAGTTAGTGGTATTATAGTAACACACTTTCTCTATATTTGTATATTAAAAAAATAGATTTAAAAAATCTTCAAATAAAGTCTTATAAAAAATTATAAGATATTATTTACCTTACAAAACAAGTTTTTTTAAATATATATTTACACAACATATTATTATACGTTAAAACTAATAAATTATATATATTTTTTCATCTTCACTACAAGCTTCCGTGGCGCAATTGGTTAGCGCGTTCGGCTGTTAACCGAAAGGTTGGTGGTTCAAGCCCACCCGGGAGCGAATATCTCTTTTAAACTGAACATCATTTTTGTCACCCATTTTCATAAACTTTGACATCAAGTCGAAAAATTAAAATCAACTCAAAATTTATGGAAGTTAGTGCGAAATTATTGTTAATTTGTAGCAAATTGAAATTTGATTTATTTAGCTTTATGGAAAAATATGGTTTATTAATGGCAACAATATCTCAAAGGCATCCGTAAAAAGATGCCTAAATCATATTTAACCTTTCTTTTTCTACTTATTGTATTAGTAACAAAAGCTTGCAAATAAACCTTAGGCTAGCGCCACTTTAAATTGCAAAATGATTTACGGTCCTGAAAAAAACCTAAAAATAACACCTGCAATTCTATTTCATTATCCATTGTTTCATTATGAATGAAACAATAGATAATAAAATAATAATAAATCAGGGTCGTCCTTAGGAGGGAGGGTTATATTATATTTTATAAGCATTTAGGTCTTCTATAGGTTTTCTGTAAGATATGTCGTGTTGGTCATGCCGGGGTGTAACGTTTTTAAATTACTGCGTTAAAATTTTATTGCGCGGCAACTTTCAACCGTTAAAGATTCCCGAGATATTACTGAAGCAGTAATAAATTAACGCTATAATTTTACTGCGCTCGTTAAAATTTTACTGATTTGTTAGTTGACAATTTCAAAATGTACACAAATATTAACTTAATAATATAATAATAATAATATTAATGATATAAGGAAATATTTAAATGAAAAAAAGTTTCCTGAAGATGTATGTGAGAGAGGGAAAAAAGCGAATTTCAAACGTCAATGTAAAAACTTTGAAATAATTGACAATAAGTTGATGTATTGCAAAAAAAATATTGGCAAGGTGAGGAAAATTTATTTTGTGGAAAGAAGTTTTTCAATAATTTAAACGATTTATGTAAGTAAAATAAAATGGTTAAACAATATTCTGAGTTGTGATTGCTTTACTGTGAATTAACGTAAATGACATTTTTAAAGCGAAATAAAGCAAATTCTCATAAATTCAAATTTCAATATAGCTTTAAAACAACTCAAAATAATGTACAATAAAAATAAAAAACCACAAACAAACTTTTGTTTATTCTAGGTCGTTGTGGTCATAGATCGAGAAGAGCAATTAAACATAGTTAAAGAAGTTCATGAAGGTCTTGGAACTTCTGAGAAAGCTGTTACATTAGCCAGCCACCTAGGCATTAATGCTGTAAGAAATCAAATTTCTACACGTTTTTTTTGGCATTCAATAGTGGAGGATATTACAAAACATGTAACTCAATGTGCACGATGTCAAAAAACCTCTAACAGAAACCTTAAAGTGTCTCCTGCTTTAAAACCTGTTATAGTAGAGCAACACGTAATGAAGCAAGTTGGTGTTGATTTAATTAAATTAGCTGCATCAAATGGATTCAATTACGTTATTTTTCTTATTGATTATTTCTCTAAGTGGACTGAAGCTGAACCTCTGTTGACAAAACAGCAATATCAGTAGCATTATTTCTTTACAAAGTTATTTGCAGACATGGTTGTTTTCAAATACAAATAAATGACCAAGGTCGAGAGTTCGTAAATTCAGTATCTATTGCACTGCACGACATGACTGGAGTTCAGCAACGTGTCACCTCGACTTACCATCCACAAGCCAATAGCCTTGTAGAGAGACAGAATCAGACAATTAAGAAAGCCATTATCAAGGTCTTAAATGAAAATGTTTTAGGTTGGGTATCAGTTTTAGATGGAATCCTTTTTGCTCTATGTGTTAAAGTGCACGATTCAAGCGGGTATTCACCATTTTACCTTATGTATAACCGACAACCTTGCCTTCCGATTGATGTAAAATACACAGATATACTCAATGGGGATAATTATGAACCTGTATATGATAAAGAGGTTTTGCAAAAAGCTTTACAAATGAAAAGAGGAATTGAGGAAAAAGCCATTAACAATATTGTTTTTTCACAAAAAAAAACAAAAATTAGCCTATGACAGAGAGCATGCAACGTCATCAAAATTTGTTGTTGGTCAAAAGATACTCTTGAGAAATTTTAAAAGAGATGATAGGAAAGGCGGGAAAATGACTTTCTCATGGCTGGGTCCATATGAGATACTTAATATTTTATCTAACTCAACATGCTTATTAAGGAACAGTAAAGGTGACACATTAAAAAAGAAATACTCTCTACATCATATTAAAACATTTGTTGAAAAGAAAAGTAATTCAAAACTGTGTAATTTATCTACTGAGTGTGATAATCATGATGAATGTCACTCCAAATTAATGAAACATCCCTCCAAAAAAATTCGCCAAAAAATAGCTGAATAACAAGGACTCAAAATATTTATTATGCCAGATCTTCCTGAAGGAGAAGAAAATCATGTACCTTCCAAAATGCATGTATGCAAAGGTGATGGCAACTGTTTTTTTCGTGCAATTTCGTTTTTGCTGACAGGTTCTGAGTGTCAACATATACATGTTCGCAATGTTGTTGTAAAGCACATGATATCAAAATCTTGTTCCAGTCTCTTATCAGAATATTTAGGTGATGATGTGGAAAAGTATATCACTAAAAGTGGTATGGCTACAAATTGTATATGGGCTACAGATGCAGAGATCCTGGGTACTGCAAATCTTATTGGAATTGATACTGCTGTGTGGTCATTCACTGGACAGAAACTAGCGTGGCTCAAATATCCAGCATCCGTTAAACTCGACCAACTAACAGCTAATACTATTCTTTTAGAAAATAAAAACAATAATCATTATAATGTTGTTTTGTCACTAAAACCTCTATAAAGTAAAAAATGTTGTTTTATATGTTTTTTGTTATAAAATCCGTAATAATTATCTCATGATTGCATGTTTTTCACAACAAAGGGAACATAAATATTTATGTTCTCTGTTATTAATAGCTTTTTTTGTAATAAAACATTAAAAAAGTTTTGTCAAGGATCTCTATTTAATTAATAGTTATTTAATTTATTTTTAGATAAGATTTCGTCGCACAAAAAAAGAAAATTACTTTACAGTAAAATAATAACGAGCGCAGTAATATTATAACGTTAAAATAATACTACCTCAGTCGTATTTTAACGTTATAGTTTTACCGCTAGGGAATCTTTAACGGTTGAAAGTTGCCGGGCAGTAAAATTTTAACGCAGTAATTTAAAAACGTTACACCGGTATGTTGTGTTGGTCATCGTGGTTAGCAAAAATCACTCACAAAACGATTAAAGTTCAATTGCTAATTTTATATAACTAATACGTATATTGTTCACCAGTAAATTTATGCACCTATCATAGATGCATGACTTTACTGTATAACTTTTTTCATTATAATTATTTTGATTTTCCGTAGGTCCTATGGAAAAATAAATCAAATAAAAATCATGAAAAAATATGGCTAAATAAATCAGACGATGTAAAATTTTCTTCAATTGCACTTAATTGCGGTTAAAATTAAAATTATTATTATTATTATTTTTTTTTTTTGTAGTTATTTTTAGGTGTTCCCTGAAATCCTTACGGTCTCATCACGGAGCACCGTGGGAGATCATTTAACAAAAAGTTCATGCCTCCTTCCGTACCAATGTCGCTTGTTGGACTAGATCTGGCGTCGAACCATTAAAAGTTTTTATTTTATTAAAAATAAATTTTTTTTGATATATTATTTAATATATCAATAAGCAATAAATTAAATAATAAAAATAATAAACTTTATTCCAAAAAACTGGCAAACTAATACCTGTATTCGATGGATTCGAATCCTGATCAATATAACTTTTCTTTTATTTCAACCAGCAGAAAAATAATATACCAAGCACACCATAACTAAATACTTAAAATTCGATAACATAAGCATAAAAAAAAACTTTCACAAATAAATTTGACAAAAAGTTTTCTTTGAAAGCCATATAAACATATAAAATATCATAAATCATCATACTGTTATTAGTATTATCATATTAGGCCGGGTGAATAAAAATAAGCAACTGCTTTTACTTAGTAATTGGTCAGCTTTACGTAAATAAAAACTTTAGCAACTTTGCTCAAATATTTATTCACGTAAAGTTAAGCAATTTACTCAATAATTGCTCAGCTTTACGTGAATAAAAACTTAAACAAAATTTTAAAGATTTTATTTACATAAAGCTGACCAATTACTGAGTAAAAGCAATTGCTTATTTTTATTCACCCGGCCTATTAACGCAATAAATACAAAAATCTTAAAAAGAAATGAAGTTGGGAGAAGTATACGCTTTTTGAAAGAGATACCAAAGATTTTGAACTATTTAACAACAAAGTTGAAATTGTTGCTGAAAAAGATAATATACTTAATATTTCTTTAAAAAAAAAAGCAAATCCCAGAAGGATGGGGGGAGGTGAGGGACGCTACTGCAGAATTTGATTTCACTGTTGATTCTATTCTTCATAAAGAATATTCTATTCTTCATAAAGAATATCATTGAGATGAAAATGATGATGAAAACATAAACAGAAACCTAAGAGTCCAAACTTCGATGTCATTAAGAGTATTAATGTAATTGAAAACACTGCATAATAGGCCAGAGGTGAGCAAAACCCCTAAAAACCAACTTTATTATTGGAAAAATTCCTTTTTTGTAAATGTCATACATCTCCAGCACTCAAAACACAGAGACCTCCAGCACTCAAAAACTGAAATAATTTTTTCCTTACTATGATTTTTGAACTCAGTATGTTAATTTTACCACGAAAATGGCTTTATTTTACTATTCAAATATCAGTGAAAATGTAAAAAAACATATATAAATAAAATATGGGGCCAGCAAAAAATTTTACAACATTTTAATTTCTTTACGGTTTATATTAGTCCAACGGCATCAAATATTGAAATAAGAAGAAAAAATATGAAAATTTATTTTTTATTTTTGCTTTTTTTTTTAAGTATTTTCAATAAAACCCTTTAAAATGCGCAATATTTTTTTTAGCACTTACCATTACATAACCAGAAAAACACTAGGCCGCTCATGTGACCTTCTTTAAATTATAGTCTTACATATAGATAAAAATTTACAACTAAGTTTTCTAAGCTCAGCCGAGCGCAGTAGGTGCTAGGCTTTTTGTTATAAATGATATCTGAATTGTAGATTTTGCTATAAAAAACTGAAGAAGAAGCGTAAAGAACGGTTTTAGATTTTTAATCACTTAAATTTTGTTAAAATCTTTTTTAAATAATTTTAATGTTGTTGTGGAAAGTTATGGAACATTCTATGACGTTTAGTTATAGAATATTTTATGACGTTAAGTTATGGAACATTCTATGACGTTAAGTTATGGATTATTCTATGACGTTTAGTTATGGAATACTTTATGACGTTAAGTTATGGAACATTCTATGACGACTTTGTGATTTTATTTTTTAATTACTAATTATTTTTGTTATGTTTAAGCAGTTTTTTAATGTACATTTTTGTGGGCTGTTTTATTGCGTTAATTTTATGTGAACATGTTTAAAAAGATGATTTAAAGAAAAGATGATTTATTATTTGTATTTCTGTATGCAAAAAGTTTTATGTAAAAAGAAAAGTTTACTATGTAATCTATTACTTTTAGTTTTAATGTTGACTAAATAGCTTTTCTAAAATGCCGTTTTCATCTAGAAAATTGTAGGGTGGGGTGGGGTTATATGGATAGAATTTTAGATATATATTTTTTTAATATAATTTTTTTTTTAGTTAATAACCAGCATAAAAACTTGTGTTATTTTTCTTAACATTCAGGGTGTACAAGGTAGACAATAACTTCACAATGAGTAAAACATAAATATATTTTAAACAACTAACTTACTAATCCTTTTTTAACAACACCTTTTAAATATCTAAATATGGAGACTCATATTATATTTGATACAAATATCACATTTATTGCTTTTCATGTATTTAAAAAGTCAAACTATATTGGTTATGTCTAGCAGTTTTCTTTTTCTTACTGATACACTCTTCTTTTCAGCTTTATTCTTCTATTCTTCTTGCAACCTTGCGACAACATCTTGTGCTTTAATGATTTTCTTCCAATTGGATTTCAATGGAGCAAAAAAACCAACATCAAAAGGTTGTAAGAGGTAAGCAAAGTAAAATTATATGATTGTCCAAAGCTTTTTTAACAGTAGAATATGTTATATGGCTGATGGCTGATGTATCCATCACCCTTTGTTATTTCAAAAATACAGTCCTCCATCCTACCTGATTTTGTTACAACATACATTGCATTTTCTGGTCCATTTTGACACCATGCATCATAAAAGTGGATGGCTTTGTAGACAACAAAGGGAGATAAACACTGGGCATTTGGTGACCCATAAAACAGTACAGTATACATTGATTTACCACATGATGGAGCAATGTAGAAGCCTTTTTTAATATTTTACGAACAAAGATTTTTCTTGCGGTAGGATCTGTGCGTAAACCTGTTTCATCTAAATAAAATTTGCAATGTGGTCTATCAAATAAATCATTATTATTTAATGTCTTCTCGTATCACTCAAAAAAATTTAATTGGAGTTTTTTTGCTTGTAGATGTTATATAGGATTTAACCATCAGTTTGATAAATTCTCTATCTTGTGGAAAACCCTTATCAGCTAAGCACATCAGGGCTTCTATTAGAAGATTTTCCTCAGTATTATTTAAAACAAACCCATGACCGCTTCCAAATTTTTTGCCATTCCTCTGGATTTGATCATGGGATTGTCTGTATATCTGTATGATCGTCTGAATAATCGTCCCATAAGGAATTTTAGAAGACTTTGACACATTGTATACTGACTCTCCTTCCTTAACAAGCTGTATGGCAGTCATTAATTTGCTGTGATCGTATGTACCAATAGTCTTGCGTTGGTATTCACGAGACATAATGATTTATTTCAGTCTTATTATTTTATCTAAAATATTTTAAAACAAACTTTAATTACATAAAGTATATAACTTATTTATAAAGTAAAGAGGAATACAAAACTAAATTATAAAACATTTAAATGAAAGTTAAAATTTTACCTAAGCCATTTGGGGAAAGCCAATTTGAACTACGATCTTAATGTAAATAGTTCAGAAGTATTATATAAAGCTGTTATATGTAACTAAATAATGTAAGATATTATATTAAAAAACAAATGTAAGCATAAGTTTAAAAATAAATGTCATGTAGCTTATGATTCTGTGATAAAATACTTTAATTTTATTAGGATTTTATATAATTTATATATATCCATTTTACCCCACTATTATTTTACCTGTATATCCATTTTATCCCATTTTAGACTTTTATTTATTTATCAATATGGGTTAGGAAACTTATAAATTAAATTTTACGTGTTGTTACATCATGATCTAACTAATAAATATACATCTATGAACTTCCATAAGTTATATTACTGAAGTCTGCTGACAAAAGTTTTAAAGCGTAATGTTATTTTTTAAATAACATGTTTTACATATAAACTATATATTAACTTACTCCAATATATTAACTTACTCCATGCATACTTATTGATATCCATATTACCCCATTTATCAACATTACCCCACTCTACTCTACTATTATGGATGAAATGTGTTTTGTTCATTTATATAACACCCAAAAAATGGAAAAGCAGAAAAATTATTTGTGAAAAATATTCATTTTATACAATTAATATTTTACACTAAAACAAAGAGAGAGCACTACACAATAAAATTCTCCAGACCTCAAACAAATTATGATCTTATGATGAAAATTCTTGTCAGCAACTAAGGTTTCCAGAATAGGGAGAAGTCAGGGAAAAGTCAAAGACTCTAATACCGTTCATTGATTTGTTTATCAAGATCTCCTTGGCCTCTTCAGAGGCCAAGGGGATCTTGATAACGTTTGAGCGTTTTTATGTTTATATTCACAATTTTAAAGAAATTAAGTACATAAAATAAATAAAAATCACGAAATCACCGTTTTTAAAACCCATGACCACACCTACATGTGCAGTCATAACCACTCCTGGAGAGCAAATATGGCCAAATTTAAATTCTCCAACCTCAATTACCTATAATTGAACAAACAACTGTTTCGACGAATTAAAAAACCATTGGATATCCCAGGACCATCCTTGACTACAACGAAAATGACCACCTGTACGGTTATGACCACTCCCAGACACCAAATATGCCTAGATTTTATTATTATTTTGATCTCAATTACCTATATTTAGACATACAACATGTACCATCTCATTGAAAAACCATTGGGGTATTCCAGGATCACCCTTGACCACCCCTGAAATGATCACTTGAGCGTTAATAACCACTCCTGAAGACCAAATATGCCCAGTTTTAAATTCCCTAACCGCAATTACCCATATTAAAACATACAACATGTCCCATCTAGTTGTAAAACATTGGGATATCTCAGGACCTTCTTTGACCACCCCTAAAACAACCATTTAAGGAATCATGTCCACTTCTAAGGACCAAATATGCCCAGATTTAAATTTCCTGACGGCAAGTACCTATAATTAAATGGGACATAAATCATGTCCCATTTAATTTAAGGACCATCAAGACAACCTATGACCACCCTTGACAACGCTAAAATAACCACTTGTGAGGTTATGACCACTCTAAATTTAAAATAAAGCCCAAAAATGAAATCCTTTGCCCCAAAAGCTTCTACAAACATGTATCATATGTCTATATTTAACCATAAATAGTTTTGCCATTTTTAGACAATTCTGGCCTACTGTGCACTGCCAAGAACCGACAAAATATCAGTAACGACACATGCAATAAATGATTTGATTAAAAGTACGTTTATTCTTTCAAGGAAATTACACAACGATGCTGAAAACGATTACAAACGACATCATAGACTAACAGCCCTGGAGATGAAAGCTTTTTACCGTAAAGAATTCAAAAAGGTCAAAGTCTTTTGCCATGGGTTTAACCAAAAACTTGGCAGCGTTTAAGGAAATATTTTCTCCCATTACCAAAATCTTTAGTTTTCTTTTTAAATAAGGACAATTTGAGTATTGAAACCTTAACAAAAGCAAACGAACTTTTTCCGCCTGGATACAAGGATCAAATTCTAGATGTTTATATGCTCAAAAGCCAGATTAAAATTTGTATTAGATATCTGTTTATAAGAAGATGATTTTAAGTCATCAAGAACACCAGCTAAGACGCTGCAAGACATTTTGTACCATGCTTTAAAATTAAAGGACATACTGAAACAATCCCATAAACTATGCATTCTTGTAATCACAATTGCTTATGGTGTGGAATCAAACGAGCATTCTTTAAGTCAACTCAAAGTTGTAAAATCATATCTGAGAACAACAATGAGTGATAAGAAATTGGATAGTCTCATGCTACTGAAGTACGAAAAAGAACTTTTTTTTTGTTTTGTTTTTTTATTTCTTCATAATAACTATTACAATGAAATAAATAAATGAAAGAATAATGCATATGAATAAAAAATTACAAATTTTGTTACATATAAAATAAGAACCCGGAGACTATAAAACGAAAGTTAGAAGTAAAAATTAACGTTTTGTATTAATACTTAAAATACAAGACTTGATAGGTATAAAATGTATAAATTAAATTAACATGATACACAAAAATAAAATTAATAAAACAAAATTTAAATATACAAGTATATAGTCAAATAAATATTTTTTATATAAGAATTTGTAAAAACATTATAAATAAATCAAAACAACTAAATTTAAAAATATATAAGTATGTTTTCAATAGAGAGAATGATAATTTTTAATTTCCTTTTAAATGCGAAAAAGTTCCAAACTTGAGAAAAATCAAAATGTTTCAAAACTATATAGTTCCATAGAAGTGCCCCTCGAAATGAAATGCAAAACTTGCCTAAATTGGTTCTGAAAACTGGTTGAAGAAGGAAATTATCATTTAGTAAATTATATTTTGTTTTTTTATTTTAAGGAATAAAAGTTGTGAAAAGAAACCGGAGCTGTACGAGTTTTACATTTAAACATAAAAAACAGCACATTAAAAATATTTAGTTGAAATATATTTAAAATATTCATTTCAATAAAAAGAAGCTTAGCATGTGAAAAACGGTCTTTAAAGTTAATAAGACGTTAATTATTCTAGTAGGTTTGTTTACTGTAGCGTAGCTAGGTAACCAAGGGCCCTGAGGCAAATTAAAAAATGGGGCCCTACTGCTATGTAAACTGATTAGGTTTTATCAAATAAAAAAATGAAATATGAAAAATACTTTAAAATGCTAAGCTACTTAAGCTCTTGTGCACTGCAGGGCAGTGGAGGTAATAAAAATATTAAACAGTAACAACATAAATTACAATTAATACTTGGTGTAGGTTTGGCTAATAAAACGAAATAGAGAAAATTTAAGGATTTATTATATAAAGGTCGGGCCTACCAACTGACTAAAAAACAATTATATTTAAATTCTTTTCCTAACTTTAGTTTTCGCAAAAGTATCAATGACTTCGTTTAAATCAAGGCTTGATGCGGTTTTGTTTTCAATTGCTATCAAGGATAAATGTCGGAGTCGAGTTTGGTCAATCTTATTTCTTAAATAATTTTTTATTATTTTTATTTGCTAAATGACCTTTCGGCTGCTGCAGGAGTGACAGGAATTGTAAAGAATAATAAGATTGCTGTAAATACTTCCGTTAGGTCACACTCTAGCACTCCATATTTGCTCATTATTTCCTTACATAATTGGTGAACAGTCCATGCTTGAGTTAGTTAAGGTAAAACTAGATGGTAAATATTAATAAATTGAAGTGAAAAACTAGGGCTTATTATATCTGAATATTTTCTTTGGAATTCATCACACTTTTGTAATAAAGTTGCTTCACCAACATGTAATAAAAATATTGGTGTTAGAAAATCAAATATATGACAGACTGCACTAATATCAATAAATCGTGTATCTAATTGAGATATTACTGTGTCAAGTACATGAAAGTAGTATTGACATCTAGTATTGAAAATCTCAATTTTAAAAATTTTTTTACGGTTTGGAAATCGGTGATCAGCAGCTAACTCATCAAAATGTTTTTTTAACTTTTCTTTGCCTTTTTTCTTGAAAATGAGTATCAATACCATATTTTCTTGGAGTTTCACTTGCTTTGCACTTGAATAATTCGAAATGATTTCTATAAATTTTCAACTTTGCTTTGGTCTCTGCTAAAACTTTACTCGCCTCGCCCAAATTGACGTCGCATTTTTGTAAAGTTTTGGATGCATAATTGATGTCGTTCAATACACTGTGCATGAATTTGCAAAGCAACACGAACTCGAAATTTAGCATTTTTGTTTTAATACTCACAGCTTCACTACACTCATTTTTATTAGGACTCTTTAGAACTATTTCTGAGAATGTTTTGATAATATCAAAATAACAAAGTTTTATTGCAGATATCGTATTGAGCCTACACTCAAAAAAATCTTTCCTTGCATATTAAGGAAAAAAATTCCTTACCTGTTTTTCCTTAAAAATTTCCTTTATCGTAGTAAAAAATATTCCATGATTTAAGGAAACTTATTTCCTTATGTCTAAATTAGGTAAAAACATAGGAATTGTTTTAAGGAAATATGCTTTTATCGTATACGTTAAAAGCGTATTTCCAAAAAATAATGTGCGCCTTTAGTAGGTTAGTGTAAAATTCGCTGATATTGTATGAAATGATAAAGATACATTATACTTAAAAAGTTATTAATTTACAAAAATTAATGTTATTGTTATTATTAGAAAACAACAAATTGTTTCCCAATCGTCATGGAGTATAAAAAAAATTTAATATAAGCTGGTATAAATTATACCAGCTTGTTTAATTCTTTCTATACTTTATGACGATTGGGAAAATAATTATACTATGATTATGTAAAACCACCATGTGTATGGTAAGTGTATGTATTGAACTTGGCTAGTTAGGCTAGTAGGATCAATTGAGCGCAATTTAATTACTTTCCTAAGTTAACCTAAGGTTAAAATTATACTTATTTACCTTAAATGTCATCAGGATCGATGTGAAATCGATCCTGAGGACTTTTCAATAGTGTTCAGGTCTAATATGTAAGTGGTTATACTCAAACCAAGCGAATATTGGAAAGAGGTATTGTATTATATTTCATGACACTGTGTACTATCATAATAATTTATCAGTATAAAATTGTGTACAGGATGAAAAATGTAATGCTTTTGCAAAATCATCAATGCACTTTCACATTATTTTTATATAAGGTGTATAAATTGAAATGTTAATACTTAAAATTTGTTATTGCTTGTACTACAAGCAATAACATACTTACAAGTTGCAATAGCATATCTACAAGTTGAAGAAAATTTTCAGAAACTGTGTAAATTTTCAGAAAATGTGAGTGAAACATGTTTGTGTGTGTAAGCCATAATATTATTGTATTACTGTTTGTCTAGAATGCACAAGAATGTCAATCCATAACAAGGGAAACTTCACCATCTTTTGTCAACAATGAAAGTAGCTATACTTCGCATGTCACCACTCCCACCACTCCATCTAGCAAGGCTAGTAACAGAGGCGTAACTGATGTCAATGAAAATACTCCTACTTCTTCTGCATCAGGGATATTATCTAACCAAGTGTCTTTAGTGTCATTCTTGCTACAGCATCCAAAAACTAAACACCATATGATGAGATTGAAAACTTGAAGCTACGAAATATCTGAAAAACAAGCAATAACATATGTTACTGCTGCTAAAGTTGTTGACTGTTATGGGAATTATCCACCAAAAGATAAAATGAAAATGATTAGCATATTTCTTGCCGGGATTACAGGACTCAAACCAGAAGATTTTTTTGAACCAAAATCTCACAAGGGGTTTTATGCTAAGTGCATCGAAAACGCATATGCTAAGCTTAACAGCAATGAAAAAAGATGGACTCGGACTCCAAAAGAGGAAAGGGATAAAGCTAGACAAACTTTGGTACTAACTACTGCAGCACTGTCCAATTCACCCTCTACAAACTCATTGATAACTACTGTTCTACTGTTCTACAAAATAATGAGTTCATTTTCAAAGGTTGCTGTCAAGGATTGGAGGAGTGTGAATTCTGTGAAGGTAATTAATATAACAGTCTCAAGTCAAAAATGTTTTAATATTGTTTTTAAATAACTGTTTAACTAATGAGTATTGCATAGACTCATTCATATAGCTCATGATTTTCATTGAAAACTAATTACACACTGTGTTGCATAAAGCATAAAATCTAGTTTTGATTTACAGGTATAGCAGGCTATGATAAAAACTGAAATGGTCAAGTTAACCACCTTGTCTACATTAGTGTTTGCTGAAGACCTCCTACTAGCAGTAAAGAAAACGTTTTGTTACAGGCAAAAAAAAATTGAAGAATTGTCATCCATCATATTTAGAATGTGTACAGCAAATACCATGTTACTTATCCTTGCCACAAATAGTAAATATTTTTTAAATTGATATTAAAAAGTAAATAGAGCTTTTTTCAGTGCGTAACTTTGTATTCATGTAATTATTTATTTTGTCATTAGTAAGCCTATGTTGTAGAGATTTATTTAATGTTTAGCTGCTGCAAGATTTTCGTCATATGTATCCTGATGCAGAGGATTGCTTTGTTGTGTGTATAGGAAATTTGATAACATCAGTGCTGCATTATTATTCAAAATCAACTGTTAAATACCTTTAAGAATGTAATACAGAGGGAATTATTGGAGGGTCCAGTTAGTAAATATACAAGTGATCTAAGAAGTGTTTTGCATTAGGTGCATCTAAAGCCCCATACTTTCAAAAACAGATATATACCTATTCTTAAAACTTTCCATTGGTTCTCACAAGCAACTTTTAACTCCGTTAAATTTTTTCAAAGTCTCACAAGATTTAGGCAAGCCATCTTAAGTCTAAAATTTGCAGACCTAAAGTCTGAAAAAAATTTTTAATGTATGTTATGTTGGGTCTCAAAAGAAGCGAAATTTTATCAAAGTTTCAAAATTAGTTATCTTTTTTTATTAAAAGCACTATATTAAAAAAATTTTAATATAGTGCTTTTAAACAAAAACTAATAAAAATTACACTTTTTTTTATTTTTTGTTAAAAAATGACAGTTTTTATGCAATAAAAAATGAAATAATAATGTTTGTATGAAATATTTATTTATAAAATTCATAAAAAATTTTGCTTCTTTTGAGACCCTTGAATTTGAAAAAAAAATTTTTTTTGTCTTTAGGGTTTCGTTGCAAATTTCAGACTTGAGGTGGCCCCTTGAATCTAGCTGCGCTTTTAAAAAATTTAAAATTGCTAGAACCAAAAGAAGTTTTAAAAATATGTATATATCTAAAAGTATGGGGTGATTGATGCACCCTATTAGACATATATGCAATTTAAGGTTGACTGTTGTTAATAAAAATAAGTTGCATATTGTACAGTGAAACTAGTATATTTATTGCATTTTTTAAAGATGGACAGACTACAGCTGCTGTGAAAGCATTGCTATAACTTTTGCCAATGACAGGAAAGAAGCACCAAACTGCAAAGGAGTCGTTTGTTTTGCTGATTG
The DNA here is from genome assembly GCF_038396675.1 of Hydra vulgaris. Taxonomy (NCBI): domain Eukaryota; kingdom Metazoa; phylum Cnidaria; class Hydrozoa; order Anthoathecata; family Hydridae; genus Hydra; species Hydra vulgaris. Next base: position 1,327,980 of record NC_088930.1, on the reverse strand, counting down.
CATATGGAGCGGTGAGCATTTTGGATGCATTGTTATTCATGTTTATCAAAATATAATCTCTTGTTTTCTCTAACAATACATAAATCCACATTTGCTTTATATAGTCTTTATTTTCTCAAGTTAAAACTAACTTAAAACTAATTTAGTTAAGTATTTATAGCATAAATTGTGAATATTTTAAATTTGTATGAAATTGGAAATGTCCTAAGTCATATTACATTTAGTCATATTACATTTAGTCATATTTGGAAATGTCCTAAGTCATATTACATTGTTTTATATTTAGCCTGGCACTGGCAATTCTATAGATGTTCCACAAAACTTGGCTCATCCCATGCTGTACCTTGAATATTTGTCAAATGATCTCAACAAAATCACTGGGAAAATTGTGTATGACAGAAAAGTTTCCTTGGCTAGATTTTCGATTGTCGAATGTTTGGATTACATGTTTAAGTTGTTTTGGATTTTTAATTTGGAGTATGCTAGCGATTTGGAGATGTTTTTTTAAATTTTTGCAATTTAAAATATATAATTTAATTTTTGGCAAGAAAAGAATGGTTGGTACTATCAACAGTTTAGCTCGTCTTTTTCAACTATAGCTTATACTATTGAGTGATCACCAATGATGATGTATGAAAACATGGCATAGTCAAATGAATATGTGTCAACAAACTTGTATAATCACTTTAGTTTTGTTATTTTGTGTACTCATCATGTTACAGTTATTAGATTGTATTAACTTGAATATTTGGTTGTATAAGTGTTCTTGTTTCATTGTATGCTCATGCTGCAGTTGTTAAATTGTATTTACATTTGTAAATTTCTATGCATGTGCAGCATTTATTACACTGTATTCACTTTAATTATAATTGGTAAATATTTGGCTGTACAAGTAGCTGTGTTATTTTGTGTGCTCTTGTTACAGTTATTACATTGTATCAACTTATTTGTATAATATTTAGTTGTGTAAACAATTTAGTCTACTTTAATACTTGTAATCTTGTTAACATTCTTGCGACTTGTTCCCCAATTAATAATTACTATAGCATTCATTTTGCTGTACACTTATTACTTTTTGTGATTTGTGAATTTATTTAATGCGTTTGATCTGATTATTATTTGGAACTTTGGTGCTACTCATCGTGCAACTAATTTGTAATGTAGCTTTGGTGTATGTTTCAAAATAATAACCAACGTGTTGCTTAATGACACAATTTTGTTTTGAATGTAAGCGATTAAAATAATTCTTTAATATTGATATTTGAAACCAGGAAATATGCTCTTAACTACATTATTATATTAAATATGCTCTTAACTTAAATTATCCCTTAATTACAATCCTAAATGTCAGTAAAACTTGCTTTAATTAAACTCCTCAATGTTGGGGAATATTGCCTTAATTACATTCCTCAATGGCAGGAAAAATTGCCTTAATAACAATTCTAAATGTAAGGAAAAACTTCCTTCAAGTTTTTATTTACATTCAGGAGAATTTTTTTTAAAGGAAATTGTTTACTTAATTATTTCCTTTTTTTAAGCAAATTTTTTTAAGGAAAACTTTTTCCTTAAAATTATATTTCCTTATTTTAAGGAAATCTTTACCAGTGCTGATTTTGAGGGATTATTTCCTTATTTTTTCCCTTAAATATAAGGAATTTGTTTTTTGAGTGTACTGGACCATCTAGTCGGATTTAGTTATTTTAGAGTGGTTTCCAATTCGCCAATGAATTTTGACAGTAGATCCCAACGTTTGATGCTGTTACCGAAAAAGTTATACAAATCTTGCAACGTTGCGAAAAAAATCTGTATTTCCACACAACCTCTGGCGGCATCATTTATCACTAAATTTAAATTATGAGTGGCACAATTTACATACTCAACGTTAAGCTGGATATCCTTAATATGTTTTTGTACACCATTATACACACCACTCATCACACTGGCTCCATCATAGCCTTGCCCCACACGCTTTTTAAAATCAATGCTTTTGTCGATAAATAATGTTGTCACTTGGTTGACTAAATCTATTGTGCCATATTTGATGGCTGCATAAAAGCTTAAACACTTAAAGCATAAACACTTCTTTTACTTTTATATCAATTGGCTGTCCATTTTCCAATCTAGTTATTACTGCATACCTTACAACAATGCTTAGCTGATCTACCTTCGATATATCCTATGTCGTACCTATTATGATGGCAAGTGTCGTTGGGTAATAACGCACATATCAATATCCGTCAATTGACAACAGAAAGAATTTAGGGGAATTCCCTAGGCATAACTTTTAAATTTCTCGCAACTGAGATGTCATGATTAAAGTGGGGTTGCAAGTTGCAACTTGTCATATTTATTTTGAAAATGGGAGAAATTTCTAAAAGTTTAGTTCGATCGAGATTTCTGGTAAGGATTTGAGGGCCCCCTGAGCTTGAGGGTCCCGGGGCACTGCCCCGCGTAGCCCCTAGGTTCTACGCTGCTGTTTGTTTATTAACGGTATTGCTCCATTTTCAAAAATATCATTGTAAAATTTTTTAATGTTGTTATTAGCGTGGTAATTGTAGCAATTTAAATTAAAATCACCAATTATGTAGTTGAATTTTTTTTCATGTATAACTTTTTTAGTTATATCATTTTGCAAAAAATTCATTAAAATTTTCTATTACGCCAGATGGTGGGCGATAACAACAACTTAAAATTATATTTTTAGAATTTTGGGTTATAATTTCAATAATCAAAACCTCTTTATCGCCATCAGAAATAGTTAAATCAGGCCTATTAATGAACCTCAATGATTCATTAATGTAAAAAAGAACACCACTACCTCGCTTTTTAATTTTACGCGCTGAAGAAATTATATTAAAACCTAGAAGGTGGAGATTTTAACTTTTTACATCTTCAGAGCTACACCAAGTCTCTGTGATGCATGTAATGCTGAAAATATGTAATGTTTCAGCATTACATGCATCACAGGGGTTTATTTAATGAATAACATTTAATAAATCCCGCTGGAAAAAATCTTTCATTTCATTTATATAAAAGTATGAGCAGTTTTGAAGAGCACCTGCTTTGCTAAAATAATTTAAGTCAGGATCGGAATTATTATCAAGTATGAAATCATTAGTTTGAAAAAAGTTAAATGAACTTGATTCAAAATTAATTATTTGGTTTGAATCCATTTTTAGATTTTAATAATTAAAAAAAAATGAATATATTAAAAATAAAATATTCTTAAAAGTCGCGTGTGATTAGTTTATTACAAATAACTTTAGCATACTTTCCTTTGCCTCGTAGCTCTTTTGCTTCTGTAAATAACTTTTGTCATATTTCCATTGTACGTGCACTGAAATCCTCATTGACAAACAATTTTTCATTTCAGAGTTTCGCCTTTACAAACTTTTCCAAAATTGCACCTTTTAAACTTTTTGAAGGAATTAACAACCAACATCTTGTTAAAGGATGGGTTCAACTGAAGAAACATCATATTAAAATCAAACAGTAGACGGAAAAAAAAAATTGTGTGTATAAGTTTATAATCAATCAAGTTACAAGTTTGTTTTTTATACTAGGCATATTTTATTGTTATTCATACCTATAGACTGTAATACTATTATTCACAACACTAATATTGTGTTTAGAAAATTGTGTTTTGTGTGTAAGTTTTATGAAGATTAATATTAACAAAAGTATAATAATTAGTAGATTTTGTAAATAGGACAGAAATTGATTTCTTAAAATAAAAAATCAGTTTGGAAATATATGTTAAACAGTTAGGAAAATTGAGGTGTCTTACCTCCTTCCCTTGCAATTTTCCAAAGCAACGCCACTGGCAGTTGGTCTAAATGTGCTCCATGAAAAATGTTCAATGCAAAATTTTATGTCTTGTAATTGAACTTTTTATTTATATCGTAGAACACATCTCTTTCACTAAAAATGTAAAAAGTTAATTGCTTAGAAAAGTTGTTTTCTTTGTAAAATCTTACGTTTAAATCTCTGATCAGATTTTTATCTAAATGCTTTCCTAAAAAAATCCTGTGATGGTTACGCTTGAAAGTATTTCCAATCGACTAATATATTTAACTTGGTTGATAAGTTTGTATTTGTTAATTTTTTGCATTGTTCTAAACTACCTCTGTCCTAAGCTGCCTCTTCTCCCCTACACATAAACCTAAACTAAATTCATTTTATACAGTATTGGACAAAACATTTGCAACCAACATCGAACAATGCTAAAAAGTGTTCCTATTTTAACTGTCTTAAAAACGAAACGAACTATACTACCACAGCAAACAGTTCAGGAGTCTGGAGTCATAGCATGCCATGACATGAGCAATCAGCTGACAGGTGACAGCACACAGGCAGATTTTCGTTGACAAGTGCCATTTTGCAGCGGACAAAACAAGTGCAACTTTTTTGGTTTGTTTCATTTTCTTAAGTCTGGTCCGTGCCAACGTCACGAAAGTTTTTTAATAATTAAAGGAAGTATCCAGAAGTTTCCAGAAGCATGCAGAAGCTTCCAGAAGTTTTCAGAAGAAGCATCTGGAAGCATCCAGTAGCATCCAGAAATATCCAGAAACATTCAGAAGCATCCAGAAGCTTCCAGAAGCATCAAAAAGAAGCATCTAGAATCTTCCAGAACAGGTTCACACAGGTTCATTTTACTATATAAGAGACATGTAAATCGACATTTTACAATCGAACTTTGTCTCTAGTATGTAATTAAGTCAGTATATGGAAGTCAATCAGTCAGTATTATCAAGACAGTTTATCGAAGTGAGTTTTATCAAAGTGTTTTATCAAAGTGTTTTATCAAAGTGTTTTATCGAAGAGCATCAATACAAGAAGTGAAATACAACAAGTGTTTTATTACATCAATACAGTCCACATCCAACCAAGACATTGTGTTCCACAGAGCATTATTGTATCATCACAAGGTAAATGTAACACGGTAAGCCTTGAGAAGCGTGATTATTTATTTTTATTATTTTTATGACTGCAAGTGCAAAAATGGCTCCCGACAGTCTTGGATTGGAACTAAGAAAAAAAATTATTGACGATTACGTAAGTGGAATGTCACAAAAAAGTATTTGTGATAAATATCGCGTGAAAAAATGGACCGTATCAAGACTATGTTCCAAATATTGCTCTACGGGGAAGTTGGCAGCAGATAACAAAGGTGGAAGACCACGTTCCACCACTTCTAGAGAGAATTCTATGATCGTCAGATCCGTCAAGAAGGATCCCTGGATATCATCCGTCGAGATACAAAAGCAATTAGAACTGCCTGTATCGGACCGAACAATCAGACGACGTGCTGTTGAAGCCGGATTGTTTTCTCGACGCCCTGCAAAGAAACCGCTAATTTCACTAAAAGACCAGAAGAAAAGACTACATCTCATATTGACTGGAATGAGCATAAATGGCGAACTGTCCTGTTCAGTGATGAATCGAAGTTCAACATCATTGGGAGCGATGGCATTTGCCGTGTACATCGACCGGTCGGAAAACGCCTCGATTTACAGCTTGGTCAACATTTTGTCGAGTTGCACTTGTTTTGTCCAGAAGGAAATCATTTTTTTTTAATACTTTTAATTAATTAATTAATTTTCGTGTACAAATAATGAACTTTGTGATGAATAAAACTTGAAGAACTTTGTCTCTAAACAGTTACATAGTTATTTCTCTAAATTGAAAAAATGCAGCACTTTTATATAAAGAAACTAAATTAGCATTATTTGGTTGCACTCGTTTTGTCCGATACTGTATATATATATATATATATCAGAAACATATAGATAAGTATTCTAAAGATAATTAGTCCCATCAGTCCCTCTGTATCCAAAAAAAAATTTAATTCCAACAAATGGTGCAAATATTCATTGAATGGAAGGGTGTCACACACTCCACACCTTCCTCAGCCCCGGTCTTACTTGAATGCATAACACTGGTCATCAAAACACATAACAGTGGTCAACAAAAAAGTTACTACTTAAGTCAAAGTTACTTTGGCGTCAAACTTGGTGACGAGAATAAAATTTGGGCCCCTCATTAGTGCTGCACAGTATGTTATTTTTGGCTAACACAAAAGTAACTCGGAAAGAAAAGTTCAATGCTTTTTATATATCCAAGGTTTGCAGTGAACCAGTCAATCATAGATTTGATTGTTACCTCTGCATGACTAATGTAGTATAATTTACCATAAAGAACAAATCAGGTTTAATGTAATCAAACTGCTGTTAGCTAATCAGCCTGTCTGGCATATTGCTGAGAACCCTGTGTCAGTTCCAGCAACGTATCCAAACGCCACAAGCGACGACAGTACAGATGAGGCTCAGTGTGATGGTGACGACTAAAAAAATGCTTCTTGTAAAGAAGAATGAGACAAGAGAATAGCACACTTTTTAACCCGATTTTAAAAACGTTGTAAGAGACCTTCATATATCCTTAGCCTTTCACATAAAGCTGGGACTAATGAAGAGTTTTGTAAAACCTTTTTACATTACCCATAAAAAAAATTAAGTTCTCAAGATTTTCAATTAAACAACGTAACCCTACTACTATTACAAAAAACATCTCCAAATATAGAACTTGCTAAGTCGGATCATCTTATTGATTTAAAGAAAAAACGGAAAAATCTCATAATTAACGAAACCGATTTTATCGATATGAATTAACGAAACCAATTTTCTTGATATGAATTAAACTAAAAAGATAAGTAATAGTAGTTGTAATAATAATAGAAATAATAAGAATAGGAGAGAGTAGGGTAATGGCAAACGCGGGGTAACTCCGAACATAGTCAAAACGATATAATAGAAAAAGATATTTGATAATTTCTTTTTACCTGCTGAGAGGAAATCCTACGTTCACTTCCAGACTTGCAACAGTTTAATAAAGCTGCAGTTGTTGTTCACAATAAATTAATTCTAAATTTTTCATCTTCTTGATAATTTCATGTAACTTTTTTCTTGAGAAACATTCCTGTTGTTGCTACTATAAATATAAAACCATTCATTTTGTTGTGATTGTTGCATAGTGTCATAATGAAGGAGTTTTTAACACGTATTATATTTTAGGTATGTTAATATATCCTCAACAGATTAATTGTATTTGAATTGTTTGCGTCCGTGGGATAATAACGAACGATTATTGTTGGGTAATTTTGAACGCACAAAATGTGAACACATGGACGTCAGGCGGCCAGAACATTATTTTTTCTTACCTTTTTCAAATTAAATTTTAGCAAACAAGTCGTTTAAATATTATCTCTGTACCTAATTTGATAAAAAATGAAAAACTGAGAATGTTTAATAAAGAAAAACTCAACCATTACTATTAATTCGCCAATGAGAAATATTTTAGAGCAAAAGAAAAATAGGAAGGACCAAGAAATAATTAAAACTGATTGTAAAAGTATAAAGAGAAAGAAGAACTTTCATCAATTAGAGATAATTTACCATGATGTAAGAAAAAAAGAGTGCCCGAGGTAAAATTTGTTGTTTATTTAACAAAAACATATATCAGGATCTTAAAACACTGTATGTGCCATAAATGCAAGTCCTAGTTGCACGAGAAGTGCACAATCGGTAAAAGCATGTCCTGGAGTTGTTTGTGATATTTGTTGGTATTTTTTTTTAAACTTTGATAATTAAAAAATAAAAGATTCATTTAAAAGACTATTGGCGTATTAAGTTGAAATGAAAGGTTCATTTTAACTTAATCTCCCCATAGAAGTCTGGATTATGTTTAAGACTTTGCGAAAGTAAGCATATCCCAAGATTTTATCTGTAATTTTTGCCGTTAATTTTTACAATTAGCATTTTATTTATTATCACACAACAGTTTTTTTAATTACCCCACGCTGAGTTCGGGATTACCCCACGTACGGAGAGTAATTCCGAACATGATTGGTTTTGTTTTTGCACTAAATTATTATTTTATAATAAGGTTTATAAAAATTGAGGATTTGTAACTGAATAGTTAGACTTAATGATAAATTTTGATCAATTTTGAGTAACTGGTGGCTTTAATTGGTATTCTCGCTTAGCTGTTCGCCAATACCCCACTCAATAACAATAAAAAAAAAATTTAATAAATAAAGTAAATAACTTTACACAATAAAATACTACTGTATAGTAGGCCTCAAAATGATTATGTGAGTTTTATAAATTTTCTTTTTAAATCTTTTGTTTATTTTATACTTGATAATGTAATGTAAAATTATTTTTAAACTTGATAAAGGTAATGGATTCGTACAAACCCATTACTTTTTTGGAACAAAAAATAATTATGAAATAAAAAATAGTTATGCTGGATCCAAAATTTTTGCGAATAAACAACTTTTAGGAATCCCTACTCATGATCCATTTATATGTTTGGGCACCCGAACTTTTTTCAAACAGAGGTTTTAAAAGTAAAAATAAAAATAAAAGAAGCAAAAGTGTTCATATTACCCAGAACACTTGTTACCCAGACCAAAAAAATAACATTAATTAAGTAAAGAAATACTAACTTGACAATTAGAACCAATTTTTGGAATATAATGATTCGTTATTAACAAAACTTGTCATTTAAAGATTTAAGCCACTTTTTGTTGAAACATTACTGCTACGTTTTCCGCAAAAAAAAAAAAAAATTAGTTCGTTATTTTTTCAAATAACTCAAACCTTTGAAAAATAAAAACTCAAATTTTTTGAATTTAAATTGCAGAAAAATATTTAATATTGTTAAAATATTAAAATTTTTTACTATGTTTTGTTTTTTATTCAAAAAGCAATTAAAACCACTGATATTTTAGGACTTTAAACTAGGTAATTTCAAAGAAAAACACTAGGTAATTTGAGCATGCTCATTAGGGTTATAACTTTTTTTTCAACCCCATGCTCCTCTGCTGTAGTTTAATGAACGCCATTGAAAAATCGATTTTGATATAAAATCAATTTTTCTAATGGCGGAGTGAACTTTTTTCAAAAGATATGCAAATAAATAGTTTATTTCGTGCTTTTTAGGTAAACGTTCATCACACTACAATACAGGAGCATGATGTTGAAAAAAGTCATAACCCTAATGCTCATATTACACAAAAATGGCATCTTTAGATAAAGTCAAAACTAAATGTTTCTATGCATTATTTTTTAAACAAAAATGAATTGAATTTTTAGCTAATTTAGCTAATATTTTATACTTTTCTTTATGAAAAAAATAATTCTCATTATTTTAGCACCAAAAATTTGCGCCACAGATTTATTCATGCGTGATGATATTATTTTAACAATACAAAAAATTTAACAGCGTTTTAATAAGATGATAGCCGCTAATTACTGCATATAAATTTACGCTAAATGTACTGATTCCTGTAATCACTACATAAAGTCGATTCAAAAAATACAAAGCAACTTTAAATTCACTGCTTACATCTAAGAAATCTTTAAGTATATTCATATTACCAAGGTGTTTATACTACCCTAATCTACCATACATCTGTAAAAGAATTTATAACGTTTTGACTAATAATAGTATTAACTACCTGAAAGCATCGAGTAATCTATTTTAAATTAAGTTTTAACAAATTTTTTGTTGTTGCTATTTTAACTAGGGAGTCAGGGTTAGGGTTCCGAGCCTCTAATTGCTGCGCCACGGCTGCATTAAATTTTGTTGTAACTAAGTTGGATTTCGATGAACCAAATCAACTATTGATTTTGTCTTTTTTTTGTCATTGAATTTTAATTTTTCGCAACATCCTTATTTTCTGTTTTTTTTTTTTTTTGCCATATAAATTTATTAATGTCGTAAATCATAAATGCAAATAGCAGGGGCAAGAAGAAGACATAGTTGGTCTTATCACCAAGCCCTTTAGCCTATACCGTAAATATAAAACAAGAAAATTTAAAAACGTAACACTATATAATATAAAACATTTTTTTAAAGACTTTATAAAATAAAAATCATCGGTCCTAAAGTCTTACTTTAACTTTTTGTTTTTGTATTGTTTAAGAAAAATTAAAAAAAGAAACAGAAAAAGAAAAGTAATCACAAAGAAACTGTATTACTAAAAAGCATGTGAGCAAATACGCATAATATACAAGCAATATGACCTCGGATGCTGTGAATGCAAGTAATATTTTATGATTTAAAAATTAGATTAAATCTTTTGACTTAAACAAATATTTATTCTAAAAGGAGCAACTATTTGTTTCTTTATGATTTTGTTTCTTTATAATATTTGTAATTTTATAATTTTGTTATTGGTTTTGTAGTGGTGCATTTTTTTTTTTTGAATTTATTTATGGGCACGCTGTTAGTGTCCATCTTTGTATGGGCCTTCGTGTCCATTAGAACATGTATTTGATGTTTCTAATAAATATCTATCTATCTATAATCCTGAAGTTTTCCTTTTACACCAGCATATACCTTGAAATATGTGAATAATACTTATAAATCATAATTTTTTTATATAAAAAAAAAAATTGAAAGAATTAAAGTATTAACAAGTGGTACAGTCCTTTTCTAAGATCGTCAAGCCGATAATAACAAACCACTAATTGTTGGGTTTAACAATAGAATCTTTAAAACTTCAAAAAAGGCTGAGCGCTACGTCGTTCATCAGTAGTTTTTGCTTCAGTTTGTTCTTAAACTCATTAAGCGTAGGAATTGGTTTAAGTTCATTAGTTAATATTTTTTTCCATAATATTGACCCTCTAGTAAAATTTGAAAATTCAGTGGCCGCAAAATAACTTTTAGGCTGAATATTACTGTTATTTGAAAATCGGGTTAGATATCTATTCTGGTTTATTTTGAATAGTGGCTAAAATATTTTAGGAGATATATTTTTATTAATTTTGAACATAAATACAAGTATTTGATTGACATTTAATTGATAAACATTCATTATATATATATATATATTTTTTTTAATATATATATATTTGTTGTTTATATAATAAGAAAATATAATTACAAAGAAACATTTACATGCAAAAAAAATTGACTTATAAAAAACAGGCAGGGGCTTAAAGAAGATATGGATGACTAAAGTCACCACAATCTTTTTATAGAGCCCCTATGTGGGCTTTACAAGTTTAAAATAGAATAAGATTGTTAAAAATACTATGTACAATTCCAATATAATAAAAAGATAAAAAACTTTCATAAATATTTACATTTAAAGAAATAAAGTAAATAGTATCAACATAATTTTTAACAGTCATTTAAAAATACTGACATTGTTTTAAATATAAAAGAAAAAGAAAAAAAAAAAAAAAGAAACTATCAAACAAATAAAAAAAAACTAAGAATAATGGAATGCGATGTTCATTAAGAAAAATTACAAAATTACAAAATTATTTATGTTTAAAAATTTCATTTTTTAATTAGAAATTTCAAGGAGATTAATGATTTTATCGTATTTAAATGTTTAGTTTTTTGAAATGTGTTCCATGGCATTTTCGGTCCACGGTATGCTATTCCATATTCGGAATACTTGCTCCTAATTCTAGGCAATTTATAAGTATTCCATTGGTTTATTCTAAGAGAGTAATTATTGTTAACATTTTTCGTAAATTTATTATTAAAGGTTTTTGGAATCAGGCTGTTATTATATTTATACATAAAATTAAGTGTTGGTAAATATTAACTTCAAATATACTCATCATTTGCATGTCTTTCATTAGTGGTTTTGCATGTTCATATTTTTTTTTTTATATATAAGTCTGCATGCATATTTTTGTAGAGAAAATATTTTTTTAAGTTTTGTTGATTGAGTACTAGCCCATGCAATATTGCAATAGTAAATAAAACAATGTATTTGGCCAAAATATACTAGTTTCAGACTTTCTGATGTTACATATGGGCGAATACGGTACATCAAACCAATTGTTTTACTAATTTTTGATTGGATATAATTTATGTGAGGAAGCCATGATATTTAAACTAAAAAATAATGCTTGGGAGTGTGTATAACGGCCCACATTAGAAATGATTCTGATTGCATACTTTTGTTTATTAAATAGTTTTTTTATTTTATTTTTATTTGTACTGCACCAAGCAATGTTTGCGTAATTAAGATGGCAATGAATCAACGAGAAATATAAAAGCTTTAAGCAAGTTGGATTTAAAAAAGGCCTTGCTTTGCAAAGCAGGCCTGTGTTCCTTGATATTGTATTCTCGAGATATTGTATGTGATCTCTCTTTTATTTAGCCGTACAAATAATTACAAGTTCCGTGTTTTATAATATATATAAAAATGGCAAGGACGAGAGGAAGACAGATTTGCCTTATCACCAAGTCCCTTGTTTTTTCTGGACATTTATATAAATACATTGTAACCAAAATTAAAAATTAAAAATGAGAGAAAAAAGAAAAATGTTTTATAGAAGTTAATATAAAATGCAAAATAGTTAAAGTCTTTCAAAGTTGTTTTTAATACAAGTTAAAGAAGTAGTTTTTCCTCAATAACATGAAGATTAACTTACGGTCATGCAATGCTATATATATTCAAATTTCAAAGTTATTCATTAAATTAAAATTTTAATAAATCATTCAAGAAAACCAAAACCAACAGCATAAAAAAAAAACATGAAAAATGAAAACATAAAGGTTAATTTATAATCAGAAGACACTATATATACATACATATATATATATATATATATATATATATATATATATATATATATATATATATATATATATATATATATATATATATATATATATATATATATGTATATATATATATACATACACATATACATATATATATATACACATACTTACACACAGATATATACATATACACACACATACACACATATACACACCCATACACATATACACACACACACACATAATAGTTATTGAGAACTTGGTTGACTCATATATAGTTTTGGGTTGTACAAAGTTGGTACTTGAATATTTAGTCATGTACTTGTGTTGAATTTTTTTAAATAATGGTTTGAAGATATTTGGTATTGTATTATTATTAGATTTATACATAAAAATTTGCAGATTATATGTATTTATTTAGTACAAGTTTGATATTTCTAGATTGTTGAACAATGGTCCAGAATTTGAGAAGCGGTGTGCATTTGATAATAATCTAATTGCATGTTTTTATTTGCTAAATAGCTTTTTTGTCTTTGACTTATTGGTGCTGCACCAGGCATTGTTTGCATAAATCAGATAGGAATGAATAAATGAGTAATATATGTATTTCAAACATGATTGATCTAAGTATGGTTTTGCTTTATAGAGTAATCCGATATTTTTAGAAATTTTATTTTCAATCATGTTTATGTGGTCTTTCCAATTTATGTTTTCATCTAGAAATACACCTAGAAATTTTATTGAACATTCTCTTTTTACAATGTATTCTCCAATAATAAGTTTTGGAAGTGCAAGAGAGATTTTATCTTTTTTATGGAGGCGATGAAAAATAGTATAATTAGTTTTAGTTAAATTAATTGTAAGTTTATTCATATTTAACCATTCGGTTAGTTTTAGAAGTTCGATGTTGACCGTTTTAAATAATGTTGTTATATCACTGTGAGAATAAAATAAATTTGTGTCATCAGCAAATAAAATAGAATCTAGAAAATTAGAAGCTTTGCTTAAATCATTAATATAGATTAAAAATAAAAGTGGTCCTAATATAGATCCTTAAGGAACGCCGCAAGTAACTGACATATTGTTAGTTTTTTCATTTCCGAATGAAATATATTGTTTTCTATTAGATAAGTAGCTTTTAAACCAAGCTATGTTTATATTTTTGATTCCGTAGTTTTCTAATTTTTTAATTAAAATACTATGATCAACAGTGTCGAACGCCTTACTAAGATCTATGAAAACACCTAAAGTGAACTTGTTTTTGTCAAAACCTTGAAAAATAATCTGAATGAGATGAAGAATTGCATGATCAATAGAGTGCCCTGTTTTGAAGCCAAATTGTTTGTTATAAAGAATATTATTTTTTTCTAAAAATGAGTATAATTTATTATACATAATGCGTTCTAGTACTTTCGAGAAGCATGGAAGAATGGAAATAGGTCTATAGTTAGAAATATTAGTATCATCTCCAGACTTAAAAACTGGTATTACCCTTGCAGTTTTAAGTTTTTTTGGAAAGATTCCTTGTTTAAACGAAAGATTAAATATATGCAAAAGAACTTTTTTAGTATAGAAAATACATTTAACTAAAACATTACTACAAACATTATCAAATCCTTGTGCTTTGTTTAATTTTAATGAACTCACAGCATCTAATAATTCTTTTTCAGTTAACTCAGCATTTTCCATAATTGAATTGCTAGGAGTCAAGTATTTCTCCTTGTTAAACTCACTGTGTTTTAATTTTGATGCTAAATTTAAACCTGCATTGACAAACACCTCATTAAATGTTTTAGCAATTATAGATTTTTTAGTAATATCTTGATGATGATAGTTTAGTTTTTTTGGAAGACCTAGTTCAGTACAAGCTTTGCTTAAATCATTAACAAAAATGGGAAAACTGGAGTGGTTCTAATATAGATCCGTGAGAAACCCCACATGTGAGGAACCCCACATGTGAGGAACCCCACATGTGAGGAACCCCACATGTGAGGAACCCCACATGTGAGGAACCCCACATGTGAGGAACCCCACATGTGAGGAACCCCACATGTGAGGAACCCCACATGTGAGGAACCCCACATGTGAGGAACCCCACATGTGAGGAACCCCACATGTGAGGAACCCCACATGTGAGGAACCCCACATGTGAGGAACCCCACATGTGAGGAACCCCACATGTGAGGAACCCCACATATGAGGAACCCCACATGTGAGGAACCCCACATGTGAGGAACCCTACATGTTTTTGAACTTTACATGCTTTTAAAATTATTAAATATGAGTACAATGGGTTTTCTTTAGAAAACATGAGTACAATGGGTTTTCTTTTGAAAATTCATGATGTCTTTTCGATTATGAGACGTTTTATTCAATATTGTTAAAATTAATCAGATGTAAGCAAAACTACACTTACGCGCAAAAAAACTACTTACGTATGCATTTTAAAATAATAACCAATAGAATTAATAAAGCGGCTTTTGAGAAAACTCAATTTAAAATCGTCCAAATTTCAACCAATCATAGTTATATGTTCCCTTAAAAGCAGTCGGATTTAATTCGATTCAGCCCCGTGCCTTTTACTAGCTCTTTTACATTATAAACCAATATTTACGTTTTAGATCTAACTTAGTTATTAAAAGTTAAATCTAATTGAATTAAATTAAATAAGGTAAAGTTAAAGGTAAATTAAATTAAGTAAAGTTGTTTTTTTGTTTTTGTTTTTTCGTTTTGTTTTTTTTTTGTTTTGTGGAAGACAGCGGTAGGGAAGAGGGGTAATTCCCCTGACATAGCATGCTAATTATGTTAATTAATTAATTATGTTATTGACTAACTTGCTAATTACTTTAACTGTTTAAATATTTTTAACATATACTTTTCTAATTTTCGTTTTTTTGTAAATCACTAGGGGAGAGCGGGGAGAAGTGGGACACGAATTTATTTTTTAGGGTAATTGCAATATCTTATTTATTTGATGTATAAACTGAACCAAACTAGTCTTAACAAATAAAGCAGTTTTTGGGGCACCGAATCCATCCCCTAAGATTGACAGAATGTTTTAATAAAGTATATATTTCTTGGTTTAAAAGGAACCCTGCTATTGGGGTAAAGTGGGACAAGTGTGGGAGAAGTGGGACAAGTGTGCGGGAGAAGCGGGACATTTGGGGGAGATGTGGGACTATATAAAAACAACTCCAAATCTAGTTAAATATTAATTTGAGCAAACTTTGATTTTAAAGTTAAGTTTAGTTTAAATAAAACGCGGCAGAGGAGTAATGGTAGAGCGCTTGGCTTGTAAGAGAGAGGTTTGACTCCCACCACGTCCGGGGTGGCCACATGAAATTTTTATAAGAAAAAGAGGATATTAGAGGATTTTTGAGGAGATTTTGCATTTAATTTAGAGGACTTTCTCGAAACTACAAAATTTTGAATAAAAATAGAGGATTTTTTATACAGGTTTAACGTCCATGTTTCCACATAGCTGGGGTTTGGACAAGGGTCAACAATGTCATTTTTTATGTTAGATGACACGGATTCGCTAAAAATAAATTTTTAAGACCCAATCCTTATTTCAGATGTTACCCAGTTTTGCAGACCATGAATTTTGAACATTATACTAGCATCAAGAAATAAAAAAATAAAAAAGAGGAGTTAAAGAGGAGATTTGATCACATTTTTAACTTCTTAGAGGGTAATAAAGGATTTTAGAGGAGGTTGTTGAAAAAAAAGGACATTAGAGGATTTTTTTGGCCACCCTGACGTCTCTGGAAGTACCCCGCTCAACTTAGTTTCTTCGCGCAACGGGCCTTGTTCGTAAAGGTTCGTGTTTCCGAGTTAAAGGGTTGAGAGAGGGTTGTAACCACAATAATAAAATATATTTAAAAATGCGTAGCCTCCTCGACTGAAGTGGCCCCCTTGGAAAGATGAAAAATAGAAAAAAAAATCAAATTTTCAATGCCTTTTTCAATCAAATTAAGATTACATTTTAAGAATTAAAATTTCTTTGTTAAAAAAAGAAAAAAGTTGTTTTACATTTAAGATGCCAAAGTTTACTTGGAAAATGATTTCAGCTTTTATTCTTGATGTTGTTCCAGCAAGCGGTTGAGGCAGGACTGCTTTTATATCATCAATATTCACACTACGAATGTCATTAATTCTAGGTTTGACAAATTTAGAAGTTTTTTTATTCTCGCATTTTAGGAAGCTGACCTCAACATCAAAATTTGAGTCTATTTCTTTCTGCACTATGCCTACATAATAAGAAATGGTGTTTTTACTACAAACCTCGCAAAGAACATAATCACTGACACTCACATTTTGAATAACGCTAAAAGAAACTGTTTCCAATTCTTCTTCAAACTCTAGTGAGTAACAATTAGCAGAAACATCATTTGTTATTTTGTTGAAATCTACATCAAGGTCACTCTTCGATTTCCGTTAAATGTTTTTCCTCACATTTTTGGATTTTAGAAGGACAATTTTTTTACCTTTTTGTTTGTTTAATACTTCATTTTTTTATTCTTAACATCTCTGGTGTTGATGTGGCTATCATACACTTTCCCTTTTTACGTCCACGTCTTAAAATCTTACGAGAAGGTGCCTGCAAAATATATATTATAGTATTATATAATTATAGAATTTAAAGAAAACCTAAACTAAGAATATTTAGTTTAAATTACCTTTGGATAACCTCGTACAATCTCAGGAGAAAATACAGTTAAGTTTTCTTTTACTGCTTCATGTTGCACACCCAAACCTGATATATCTGAAAGAATAGCACTTGCATTATATTTCTCGCATGAACCTTCGTTGCATGATTCTTGAGGCACATCTCTATCTGTAACAACTGCTTCATGTTGCACATCCAAACCTGAGATATCTGAAGAAGTAGCAGTTGTAATCGATTTCTCACACGTGCCTTCACTGCATGGTTCTTGAGGAACATCTCTATTTGTTACAACTGATGGTAAAAAAATATCATTCCCATATACATGTCAATCATAAGGCCAAATTCCTGTCACGCGAAATCCTGACATAATATTTGTTGGTGTGGAAGATTTTTCCCATGCTTGTCGAATGAGACTGGCCATCTCATAAATTGTAATGGCTTGCCCTGGATTGCTAAGCATCCAGCTATTGGCAGCTGCATTAAAATATGTTTTCATTGGACCAAAAACAGACCTATCTAAAGGTTGTGTCTTATGTGAAGTATGTGGTGGCAAAGTCATCATACAAACATGGTTCCTTTTGCATATTCAAGTGACTGTAGTGAAAGGTGGCTTTCATGATTATCTATAATCAATAAAACTTTGTGATCGGCTGTTGGGCGAGCAAACTTAACAAAATGTTTTAAAACATCTATAAATATTTCAGCATTCATCCATCCAGATTGATTGGCTAATCCAATAAAACCTTCTGGTGCTCCTCTCATTAGTGGGTTTCTAAATAATTTTCTTAGAAAAACAATAACAGGGGGTATTGCTACACCAGCTGCGGAGACAATGCAACACACTGTTACTAATTCACCTCTTTCTCTAGATGTTATTTGCCCAACTTGCTTCGATCCCTTTGATGCAATGACACGAGGAGTTTTTTGCACAGTAGTAAAACCTGTCTCATCAAGATTAAAAATTTTAAATTATGTTGCTTTAGACTCTGATATACCTTCTTGTAATTTGTTAAAGAAAATATCAATATTATACCGATAAAATGCCGATGCTCTTGCAATTGAAGTTGCCTCTGGTTTTCTAACAGATAGTTTTGGGTTTCTTTTTAAAAATCCTGTTAACCTATCTCGACCAGCCTTTTTTTGCTCTATCCAACGCAAGGGTCATTTAATTTTGTTTGCTTGAGCCATTTTAAAAGCTAGAGCTCTTACTTGAACTTTTGCGCTCTAGCTTTTGCGGAAGAAAGACATTATTTAATAGCGAAAAGTTTTTACATAAAAAAAAATGGATATTACAATGAAAAACATCGAAAAAATGATTTCTAGTAAGCTTGAAGAACATAAAAAAAGTATTCTCAAAGAAACGGAACGCTTATTAAAAGAACAGGAAAAATCATTTACCTCAATAATAAGTGCAAATCTCAAAATTATCACAGATAGATTAGACATGCTAGAGAATGACATTAATAACAACAAATGTAAAATATCAAATATAGAAAAAGACCTACGTGACATTAAAGACAGCCTAAATTTTCAAGAAAACAACATCTCGGAAAAAATATCACAAATAAAGAAATACTACGACAAAGAAATCAATTCATTATATAAAAAATCCATAGATCTAGAAAATCGATCGAGAAGAAACAACTTAAGAATAGATGGAATACAAGAAACACTAGGCGAAAGTTGGGAAGACTGCGAAAAAGCTGTTAAAGAAATTTTCAAAACAAAACTGAAAATACAAAGCGAAGTAGTGGTTGAACGAGCTCATCGTATTGGACAATTTAAAGACAACAAACCAAGAACATTAGTTATAAAACTTTTAAACTTCCAAGACAAAAACAAAATTCTCAATGCTGTAAAGTATCTTAAAGGAACTGGCCTATACATAAATGAAGACTTCGCTCAAGAAACAATATATCATCGAAGAAAGCTCTGGGAAGAAGTTAAAAAACTAAGAAGCGAAGGTAAATACGCCATTTTAAAATACGATAAAATATTTACACGAGATTTTAAAAAATAGCGCAACACACTTTTGTTTTACTGAGTAAACGCGTTCTAAATTTTACATTCTAAAATAATGGCAATAAAAAATAAAACAATAGATTTTGAAACGATGCGCTTTAATGTCTTTGAAACCGCGAATAATATTCTCAATGACGCTGATACGCAAATTTTTCAAACGTATAATTTTAACTCTCGATATTTTGAAACAGAAACTTTCAAAACTGAACTTGAAGCTTATAAAAATAATTTTACGATAATTCACATAAATATAAGAAGCATAAATAAAAATTTTGACAAACTTAAACATTTCCTAATTGATTGCAATTATTCATTCAGTATGATTTGCCTAACAGAAACTTGGTGTTCTGATGAATCAATCCAAAATAACTCTAACTTTCAAATTCCAAATTATAAATTATTATCTTCTGAAAGGAAAGCATACAAAAAAGGAGGAGGGATTGCAACTTATGTTCGGAATGATCAAGTGATAAAAGTGAGAAAAGATCACTCCATTTCTAACCCCGATAGTGAGGTCTTTACAATAGAGATCATCAACTCCAAATTTAAAAATATTATAGTCTCTACCTGTTATAGGCCACCTGAAGGTAATATTAAAAAATGTTCTAATTATCTAGAAGAAATTTTTCTTAAAATCAATAAAGAGCAAAAAAAGTTGTTCTGTATCGGGGACTTAAACATAGATTGTTTAAAATACAAAGAGTGTCCGATCACTAAATTATTTTTTGATAACATGTTTCAACATTGTATTTTACCAATTATTAATAAACCCACACGGGTAACCTCGAATACTATTTCTGCTATAGATAACATACTAACAAACTCATTTCTAGATACCTCCTTAAAAGCAGGAATAATAAAAATTGATATAACAGATCATTTTCCAGTTTACTTTACAATAAAACATGATACAAAAATAAATAATAACTCGAAAAAAAAAAATTTATAAAAGAAAAATAAATAAAAATTCTATTAAATGTTTTAAAGACGCACTATCGGCAGTAGATTGGGTTAAAGTGTATCAAGAATGTAACCTTGGGAACACAAACTCTGCATATAATACTTTCACAGATATTTTTCTAAAACACTATAATAATCATTTTCCAATCAAAGAAAAAGAAATAAAAGTAAAACATTTGAGCTGTCCATGGATCACCAGCGGAATCAAAAAATCTTCAAAAACTAAACAAAGACTATATGTTAAATATTTGAAAAACAGAAATGAAGAAAACCTATCTACTTATAAACAATATAAAAATCTTTTCGAAAAAATCAGAAAACATTCTAAAAAAGTTTATTATTCTAAATTACTTCAAAAAACTAATGGAGATACCAAAAAAACATGGAACATCATGAAAGAAATAATCGGAAAAAAGTATATAAAAACAAACAGCTTACCAGATAGAATTATTATAAATGAAATAGAACACAACGATCAGAACTCTATTGCCGAACAATTCAACAATTTCTTTGCAAATATTGGCCCTAACATGGCGTCTAAAATTCAAACCGCAAATAACTCCTTTGAAAATTATTTTACTGATCTAAATAGCGAACTAACTTTCAACGGATTAAGCTATGAAGAACTCGAAAATGCAAAAAACTCTTTAAAAATCAACAAAGCACCAGGAATTGATGAAATTTGTAGCAATATTGTAATGAGTATCTTTCCGATAATAAAGAAACCCCTCTTCGAAATATTTAAATCTTCAATTACAACAGGAACCGTTCCAGAGAAATTGAAAATTGCTAAAATTGTACCAATATATAAAACTGGAGAACCATACTTACTAAACAATTATAGACCAATCTCAATTCTTCCTGTATTCTCAAAACTCCTCGAACGAATAATTTATAATAAATTATATCAATATATGACAAACAACAATATCTTAAATACAAAACAATTCGGCTTTCAAAAGCAACATGCAACCGAACATGCAATCGTAGATCTTGTAAATAGCATCAACTACTCATTTGTTAATAAAGAATTTGTTTTAGGAATCTTTATAGATTTATCGAAAGCATTCGATACTGTTGATCATGCTATCCTGCTAAAAAAATTGGAAAAATATGGCGTTAAAAATGTTGCATTACTCTGGTTTAAAATTTTTTTGCTAAACAGACAGCAATGTGTTAATACTGATGAAAATATCTGTTCAAAATTGCTTAAGATTAAATGTGGCGTTCCCCAAGGTTCCATTCTAGCTCCCTTATTGTTCTTAATATACATTAACGATCTTCCTAAAGTCTTAAACAAACTTGATGTAATAATGTTTGCAGATGATACTAATTTATTTTATTCATCTCAGTCTATTGAAGAACTCTTTGAAACAACGAATATCGAACTTGAAAAACTTAATATCTGGCTAAAATCTAATAAATTATCTTTAAACACAGAAAAAACCAATTACATTTTATTCCATCCCAACCAAAAAAGAAAAAAAATACCTAATATATTACCATTGCTAAAAATAGAAAACAAAAATATTGAAAGAACCTCAATAACAAAATTTCTAGGTTTACTAATTGACGAAAATATTTCATGGAAAGCACACATTGACTATTTAAATACAAAAATAACCAAAAACATTGGCGTGCTATACAAAGCTAGACCAATGTTATCCCAAGAAAATCTAAAACGTCTTTATTTCTCATTTATACAGACCTATTATACATATGGTAATATAGCATGGGCAAGTACCAATAAATCCAATTTGAAATCACTTTATCGACGTCAAAAACATGCCGTTAGAATTGTCTATAAAAAAGACAAATTCACTCATGCTGAACCTTTGTTAAAACTCCTTAATGCACTAAACGTCTATAGAATAAACATTTATCAAAACTTATTGTTTATGCTGAAATATAAACTCGGGCTTGTCCCATCACATTTCTCAAATGATTTCTTTAAAAGCAATAGAAATAGATATGACACTCGAGAAGTAGGAAACTTTAATATACCGTTTAGAAAAACAAAACTATCGCGTTTCACAATTTCATATCGCGGTCCCTATCTCTATAATAAACTGATATCCAGAAATGCCATAATTACAAAATTAGATAACCAAAATTGTTTGAAAATCTTACTAAAAAAATTCGTTTTAAATATAAACAATTATATGAACTTACACTAAACTAATACTGAAACTAGAGCCAAAATTAACGTTGAAGCGAAAATCCCAAAAAACTTCAATAACAAATATTAATATAAAAAATATATAAATCAAAAATAATTTTATTTATGCCTAATCATATATTTATGTGTGCAAAATCTAGCATTTATCAATTATTTTTTATCTTACATTTTATTATATGTGAATCCAATATAAAATGAACTACCATTATATTTTGTGAAACTAGAAACATGTAAAAACAAAAATACAAAAAATATTACTAGTACAAGCGGTTTCTTGATGACAAGACCATCTGGTCTTCTGCAAGTTTCCCGCGTTCTTTTAATAATAATGATACCCTGCAGTTATATTCTTTGTATTCTATAAAGTTGTGAGATTTTATTTTTTCTCCTACCATCATATATTTTATAAAAATTGTAAATTTGTATCAGTTATATAGATAGAATCACAATATTGTAAAGATAAAAGAACAAAAAAAAAAAAAAAAAAAAAACTGGTGTAAGGCCATATAACATATCAGAACATGACTTTAGATAAGTGCTTAGTGTTTCTTCTTGTGCAACAGAGAAAATCATAGAATGTTTATAATTTGGTTGAAGATTAGCAGCTGGGTATTGACACTTTTTTTTAAACACCTATGAAGTGCAGACTTAGAAATGCCAGCCGAATATGCTGCTTCTCTAAGGCTTATCCCATTTTCCACTTCGGCTACAGCAACTTTCAAAATGTTTTCTGAAACATGTGGAGATTCACTTTTTCTGTTATAAACTCTAGGCATGACCTGAAATTTAAAAGAAATTAGGTTTTATAAAAAATATTTATTTTTTATGGTATTAAGGTCACTGTTATTACTATATCTTATATCAGACTATTATTATTGATTAAAAAAACTTTTATGCATGCCTTTTGCTTTCCAAATGCTTTCAAACTATTGATGTAAAAAGAATTCTAAATTTGCTCCAAACAATAATGATGAATCAAATCAAATTTATCTTTAATGAAGATCTCTCTTTCCAAATTTTGTTTTAAATCAACTGAATAAGAACTAAAACTAAAATTAAATATTTCAATAAAGCGTCTCATTATTTTTATTTTGAAAACTATAAAAAATCGTAGCCAAAATATTCTAGAATTTTCCACAATAAAATAACGCATAACTGCAAAGGAGAAGTGGGACAGCGGCTTTTTTCTCGTCCCACTTCACCCCTATGTAGGGAAGACGAAATAAAACTAAAATTATAGCCACACAGTTAAAGCTGAAATACAAATTTAATTATTAAATGTTAGATGATAAGTGCATTTCCTTGTAAAATAGAAAAAAAGTGCAACAACAGTCAAAAATAAATACATACATGAGTTACTAGACTGTCAGGAAAAGTACTTTTTTGGGGTACTTTCAAAAAAAAGGGTTTTCACCGCGCGCAGAGAGGGGAAATGATGTCTACTAAAAAGAGCACATGAAATCTATACGTTTACGTTAAATAACAGTAATTAGGCGCTGCTGCGAAATAAAATTATAGGGGTGTCCCACTTCTCCCGCGTCCCACTTCTCCCCACTCTCCCCTAATTAGTATTTCAATACTTTAAATATTGAAACAAATTGATGTTTATAATTAAAGCAAATATAATATTACATTAAATATATTTTTAAAAATGTACATCTTCCCCGGTCCTTCCCTACATCTTAATTGTTTTTGCGATTATTTAGAAGCGTTTAAAAATTTGCGAAGTTTTAATGATGCTGTTTGAAAAAGCATATAATTGCGAATTTTTTTAATTATTAATAAAATACTTTAGATAAAAATTACTTTAGAATTAGATGTTTAGAATTTCGAATTACTAAAAATAAATAACAATTAATTAAACAAGCTCTCGTTCTTTAAACACAACTTTTATAGGCTTTGTTTATTAGCATATAAACATAAAATTAGGTTGCACGTCACTTAGTGTAGTAAAACTGCATATTTTGTATAAAATTTTATTCACAAAATGTATTTTTTTTTTCAAAGAAATGTTCTTAGGTGCACATTCTTGAGCATTAAATATAATTTTTTTTATTTGGAACAAATTTGCTTGGTTTTAAGGGATTCTTAAACAGAAGGGTATTTTAAAGAATTGAATTTAGCAATGATAAAAACACTATCAAACGAAAATTGCTAACTATTATTGATGATTCCGCTTGTGGTTTATCTTCAAGCTTGCAAGAAACATTTAAAATTAAATTAAACAAAAACGGCTCCGAATCTAATCGGGAGCTTTAGCATAAGGCTAAAATATCTCGTAATTTTTTTTTATAAAGATTTAAACAATCATAAATAGAATGAATGAAAAAACTTTATAATGTCTCTTTGTTATCTCTATATATATTTTTCATTTACTATTTTCTATAAACAAATAAAACAAAATATTTTATTTTGAGAAAGAAGTAAACATTTATAAGATTTTTATTAAAACTTATAAAAGATCGGCGCCTGTTTATTATAGACAAAAGAGAACCGATAAAGAACTTTTTTTTATAAAAGATACGCAAATAAAACGCTAATGAGAAGAACCGTAAACAAATAATTCAAGTAAAATCTTTTCCTAAAGAAAAAATATACAAGTGTAACATTCTTTCCACTAACGAAAACTTCAAATTAAAATTGTTTATAAACAAAAATTGAGCCGCTTTTTGAATTTTTTGCTCAATCAGATTATTATTAAACAACGATAGTACATAGTCACCATATAACAACAGAAAGGATTATCGAGTCAAAATAAAAAATAATTAGTAATTTTAATTTCTACGTAAAAATGCATCTTTTCGAACCTTATCTAAAGGTCCACGCATGAAAAACTTTGTTTGCTTCTAGTACAAATTTCTATTTGATGAAATAAGCAAAAGTTTGAACTCAAAAAACAAGATTCGGTGGGGGGTAATGTTAAATAGCAGGAGAGCAAAATAGCGAAACAATACAGCTTAACTGTTTTAAAGACTATCGAATCTTATAATGTTTTGTAAGCGTTTAGTTTTTTGATGTGGGATTATAACTAATTTTTTTTTTAAAAATCCTAATATATTAATTTATCATCTGAAAATTCAAATAAATATCCTGAAGTTGATCATTTTTATAAAATACGCTGACATATAAGATAACGCTTAATAATGAGGGCGCGTTTTAAGAAATACGTCATTGCCGTTTACTCGCTAATTGCGTTAGTCTTTAAAGCAAGGATTTTTTAAATATATATTGATGCTGTTGTCATAGAGATTAGAAAATGTTGTTTTTTTCAACTCAAGAGAAATACATTAACACATTTAGAAAATATGTTGAACAAATAGTTAACCGGTTATTTACTGAATAAAGTAAAAAAACTTAACAAAGTTTTTAAAAAAAAGGATGGGAAGATGTTTTTCAATTTACGAATATTATTTCTTTAGTCCGGCTTAACTCCGAGATAAAATGAATTCGACAAGATAATATTGTAAAACAGGTGCTTTATCAAATTGAAATTTAAAGATTGTTTATTTCAAAAAGCTATATTTTTATTCGCTGATGGACCACTAAGTAAAAGAGATTTCTATTTTAGAAATGATATTTTTTATTGAATGGCGCTCAACCTCTTGATAAAAAGCAACAGATTTTAAGCAAATAACTTTGCTGCGAAAGCAAATGTTAGGACAGACTGACAAACACATATTCATATTTCAACAAGAATTTTAGGGTCGTTTTTTTTAGTTGTATATAATTGTACAAGTACTTTTTTTTATTTTTATGTAAGCGTTATGGTGTTTGTATCTTTTTATTTTACGATGACTTTTTAAAAAGTTTAAAAAGAAAGAGATACATCGAGGAAAAGTTTTCAAAAAGTATCAAATCAACTTTTCAATTTACAAGGATAATACTTTTAATATATATTTTTTGGAAATAAAAATCGAACAAAAAAAAATCTGTTCGAAATTTTAGAGAAGACAATCTACTGGAACTTTTGCAAGAAATAAAATATTTTTTTATGACTATTATGTATTATTATACATTATCATTAATTGTTTTCTTTAGGATTAATAATAGACTTAGCTTAAATTCTTCATGAAAAAAATCAATCATAGTACTGTAATGAATGATGTAAATTAATTTTGCATACCTCTGTCTACCATGTAGGTAAGTTTATATATCATGTAAGGATATATATATATATATATATATATATATATATATATATATATATATATATATATATATATATATATATATATATATATATATATATATATATATATATATATATATATATATATATATATATATATATATCTAATAATAAAATTATGTTAAATAATGCAATTTGCTTAAGCGCTTTATTTTCTTCTATTAGAATTTCGTCTACAAATTATCTATTGTAAAATGTTGCTATTGATCTTTAGAAAAACGAGTTCCTGCAGAAAGATAATTAAAATATTAAGGCGAGTTTTTAAAATTCAGTTTTAACATCCATTATTCGAAGAAACTTGCTTGTAAACCTGTAAACTTCTTTTATACGTTTTTATATATTATGGAATGTTGGATTTTTAGGGTTTTGAAATTTTGAAGAAAAAAAGGATTAGTGAAATAGAAAGTACGCGATGGGTAACAGCGCAAGTTTGCGTAAAAGTACTGACACAATGACAGTCGATGGCGAAAAACTTGACTTTGCAAGACTTAAACACTTGTACCCTAAATTAAGACAAGATCTTAAAAAAAAAGACGAGTTAATTGATGAAAAAAATAAAAAACTTTCAGGGTATGAACTAGAGATTTTAAATTTAAAAAAAGAGATACGTCAATTGCAAAGTGTTATTGAAGCTACTCGCAATACTAATATTACAAACGATGTCATTATTGAAGAAGAAGATGAAGATAAAAATGGTAACTCGTTATCTCGTCATTCAATGAATTACCCAAAAGCTAGATTTATTGAAGTAGTTAAAACAGTTCGAAACAAAAGATTTGCAGTTTCTGCTGAAAGTGGAAAAGAACTCCAAAATTTAGACTTTCCTAAAATACCAAAAAGTACCGACGTTAAGGAGTTTATAAGTCAAGCCGTACTTAAAAATAATTTCTTGAAACACTTAGAAGAATGTCAAGTCAAAGAAATTGTTTTGTTTATGACACAAAAATCTTTTAAACGAGGAGAATACATTATTAAAGAAGGCGATATGGGAAATGCGTTGTTTGTATCGTATATAGGACAGCTTGAAATAAGTCAAGGTGATAAAATTCTTGGAAAACCCTTAAGGCCTGGCGAATTGTTTGGCGAGTTAGCTATTCTTTACAATTGTACCCGCACTGCTTCTGTAAAAGCAATCGATGATGTTGAAGTATGGTATTTGGAAAGACACGTTTTTCAAGCAGTAATGCAAAAAACTGGTATTATGAGAAGAGAGGAGCATTACAATTTTTTGCATAGTGTTCCAGTATTTAAAGACCTACCAAACGACACTCTGTTAAAAATTGTAGAAGTTATTGAAGAAGAGTTTTATGAAGATGGAGAGTTTATAGTAAGAGAAGGGGAGCGTGGAGATTCTTTTTATATTCTGAAACAAGGTAATTTTTAGCGCTTCATTTATTTTTATTGTCATTTTTACATATACGTTATATTTTGTTTTATATATATATATATATATATATATATATATATATATATATATATATATATATATATATATATATATGCATACATACCTATATATATATATATATATATATATATATATATATATATATATATATATATATATATATATATATATATATATATATATATATATATATATATGATATATGCACAGTTTATTCCCGGTAAGTCGAACACCTGTTAACTCGAACTTTTGTTATCTCAAACAGTTTTCTGTAGTCCCTTGAAAGCAAAAGCAATTGTTTTACTTTGCTTAAGACTAACATTTAGTCGAACCGTTTTTCTTGGTCCCTTGGAGGTTCAAGTTAAAAGGGAATTTACTGTATAATATGCTTATTGCATGTTTCGGTTTTGTAAAATACGTTTTACACTGGGCTTTACGATTAGGCTATGTATTTCTTTTCTCTAGTTTCAGCAATTGATTTTCTTATGTATTTGTATTTTTTTATATTAGTAGACTCCAAAAAAAAAAAACTCACTCAAAAAAAAAGCACACACGTATGTTAGAAGTTTAGTTTAGCTCACTAAACAAAACTATTAACATTCAAACATTTCAAACATATTGTCAAATTTAATTTTAACCTAACCGCCAACCTACACAACGATAATTTTTGCTTAATTTATTAAACCGTGTGTGCAGTAAAAACCTTTTCAAAGTCTTACGACATATTAGTCATCTTGGTTGTTGTGTTTAATTGTCAACTTATTATTTTTAGGTTTGGTTAAAGTGTTGCAAATGATTGAAGGTAAAGATGAACCGGTTGAAATTCGTCAGTTATCTCAAGGTGAATATTTTGGGGAAAAGGCGTTATTAGGAGAAGATGTTCGAACCGCAAGTGTTGTTGCTAGTACTGGTGGCGTTCATTGCTTGGTGATTGAAAGAGATATTTTTATGAGCTTTATTGGTGATTTATCATACTTAAAAAATAAAGATTACGGTGATAAATTGCGAAAAGCTGTTAATGTATCCCGAGCAAACTCTTTAAGTAGTAAAACAATTCCAGACGCTATTTCACCCGAATTTTTAACCGCAAAACTGACTGACTTTAAACTGGTTGCTACTCTTGGTGTTGGTGGTTTTGGTCGCGTAGAGTTAGTACAAGATAAACGCAATAAAGAACGCACTTATGCGCTAAAGAGCTTATCAAAGCATTATGTTGTGGAAACAAAACAGCAAGAACATGTCTTTAATGAGAAAAAGATCTTAATGTCACTTGATAGTCAATTTGTTATAAAACTATATAAAACTTTCAAAGATGATCGCTACGTATATTTATTATTAGAAGTTTGTTTAGGCGGTGAGTTGTGGACTATCCTAAGAGATCGAGATTACTTTGAAGAAGCAGCCTGTCGTTTTTATGTAGCCTGCGTTGTTGAAGCATTTGAATATATTCACAAACGTGGTATTATTTACAGAGATTTAAAACCAGAAAACTTACTCATGGATAGCCAAGGTTACATAAAGATAGTAGATTTTGGTTTTGCTAAAAAAATTCCATCTGGTACCAAAACATGGACATTTTGTGGAACACCTGAATATGTACCACCGGAAATTATTCTTAACAAAGGACACGATTCTTCTGCAGATTATTGGTCACTAGGAATTTTAATTTACGAATTAATGGTTGGCAACCCTCCTTTCACAAGCTCTGACCCTATGAGTACTTACAATATTATATTAAGGGGGATAGAAGTTTTGGAATTTTCCAATCTAGTTACCAAAAATGCTCAAAACTTAATAAAACGCTTATGCAAAGAAAATCCTATGGAACGATTAGGAAATCAAAAAGATGGTGTAGACGATATACGTAAACACAAATGGTATCAAGGTTTCCATTGGAGCGGTTTACGCAACAGAAGTTTGCAGGCGCCTATTGTTCCAAAAATTAGAAATATTACAGATAACTCTAATTTTGACTATTTCTCTCCCTTAAAAGAAAAACCGCAAAAAGAGTTTTCTGGTTGGGATGAAGATTTTTAAACTCTGCTTTAATATTTTTAAACTATTTATTCATACAATAGTATTTTGAATTTTCTTAAAACCGTGTCTCAGTTTAAATTACTTACTCTAATTTCCTGTGTATATATCACATTAATTGGGTTTGAATATATTTCGAAATACAAAAAATTACTGTGTAAATACCGTAAATGTCCTAAGCTAAAAACCCCAGAGATTTTTTTTTTATGTAACTGTTTTTTTGAATAACTATTATTTTATAAATTTAAATTCATATGCATAAAGTAAATAACAAAATTAACTAAAAAAATAACATTAAGTTTTTTGGGTAAAAAGCACCTGTAGTCGGTGCCAAAACAAAAAAAATTTGAAATTCCCAAGCCAATGTATCTAAATGTCTACATATTTTGAATAAAATCTTTTTTATATATTTATTCTTGAAAGATTTGTCTTTAAAATGAGCAAAGCAGATTTTTCATGTGAATTTTTAATGGTGTAATATATTGGACCAAAATTAGGTTAAAAAATTTCATTATTGTATTACTTTTAATTCTTTAGATATGTTGGCCAACGTATCTAAAGAATTAAAAGTAAAAAAATCTTTAAAATCTTTAAAATCCTTCCTCTGAAAAAATCAACTTTTAAAAATACATAAAAAATATCAAAATAATTTAGACTTTTATGTAAAATCTTCACACAAAAAAAGATATTGATAAATAAATTTTTTTTTATATAACCACAAACATTGCAGCTTGCAAACAGATAAAAAGTTTTCTTGTTTTTTTCTTTGTTTTTTATATCTGGAGATAACATTCTGGAGATATACATTGTGGACCTCTTAAAGTAAAAACTACAGATTGAATTATTTCTCTATCAAACAATATGATACAATTAAGTTAATAGTTGTTGGTTTTGTAGAAAAATGTTTACTTTTTTTTTTTTTAAAACTATTTTTGTCAAAACCAATTAAGTTAAAATTAACAGCTCTATTATTTACAATTAAACTTTATTTACACTGCAACACTTGTGCAACATTTATGTTAAAATCTACAACAGGTGATTCCATATTTACATTGCTCGTAGTCATATCTATATTTATATAAATATTATTTACATACCAGTTTTTCTTTACAAAAAATTTTCGTTTCTTCAGATTTATTTTAGTTTGATTTTTAATTCAGCAAGCTTAATCTCTTCTTAAGTATTAATCATGAGCAATCCAGTATTTGTATTTAACCGAAGGTTGTTTTGAGAAATGGAAAATAGTGTTTGCTTTTTTTTTTTGCTGTTGTTATTAACGTGTTCCCAGGTTTCTTTACGGTCTTATCACGGAGCACTGCTGAAGCGCATTTAACTAGGAAGTTCAAAAAGGTTAAAAATACTTCCGTTGCTATGGTGGTTGTGAAGAAAGCTAAAATTACTAAGGCTTAATTAAACCTATAACAACTTTTAAAACTTGTTTTCAAAATTGTGAACCTATGATAAATTTTCCATAAAACAACAAAATAATTTCTGAGGTGTTTCTACTTTAATAAGCGCTTTCTTTTTGTATTAGGATACAAGTCTCACCTTCATGGTAAAGTCTCACTTTCATGTTAAAGTCTCACCTTCATGTTAAAGTCTCATCTTCATGTTAACGTCTTACCTTCATGTTAAAGAAAATATTATGGTGGTCGTCTAGTAAAAAATATGTAAAAAATCAAATTTTTGTTATTGGCATAGTCTAAATATGAAATTTTTGCTCTTTCAGAAAATATATACTTTTACACATGTTTTTTAATTAGATTTTTCCAAAATTTACTTCCTATAATGACATGTATTAGTTTGTTCCCTTAGCAATATCCTTAGCAACAATTTTTTAGTTGTTTTGAGCCAAAATAATTAACCAAACTTGATAATATAAACTTTCTTAAGAATGAAGAAACTTAAAGCCTAAAAGGATTTATTAATAAAGAAAAACACCAGGACGGAGAAGATAATTATTCTAAATGATCATTTTAATTTTTTTATTTTTATTTTGATAGTTTAACTTAAAACAAGTATATCTCAGCTTCTATGAATTATTTTTGAATGAAATTTTCAGGGTTTGTTTATCTGTATATAAGTTAGTATGGTGAATAGAATCTATTTAATTATTTGAGTATTTTAGGAGTTACGGGATGATTTTTGTTGATTTTTAACCTTTTTTTAATTTCCCCCAAATATGTAGAACTACCATTATGGATCTAAACATAATTATAAGTTTTTACTGGTTCACATACTAAATTTATGTATATTCTGCATGCAAACCAAACATTATACAAAACGAATGTACAGATAACTAGAACTCTTTGTTTTAAGAAAGTGATGTTTTAAGCATTTTTTTGCTGATTCAGCATTAAAGAACGTAAATAATTTTTTTTTTTTTTTTTAATATAATACAAATATAACTTCTTTATGCTGAAAAATAAAATAAATTTTCCGACAAATTGTTTTTTTTTATTTTTTTATTAGACGACCACCTTAATTGAAAATATTAATTTATTTTTTTTTTGCTTACTTTTTGGATTATAATCTTAACTTTTTAAACTTTTTATTTATTGATCAAGATTTTAACGACAAACGAAACAGTTTTTTTACAACTATTTTCAAACAAATAAATAGCTTAAGAATAACAAAACATTTCCAATGTGATAACGATAATAGCAATGTGATAACGATACTAGCAATGTGATAACGATACTAGCAAAAACAAAATTCCAACAATCCAAATAAAAAATTTAAATGAGCGTATATCTCAGTTTCAATCGGTTGCAATCTCTCTAATTGATAGTGGGATTCGTTACTGCCAGCCGTCAACTATAGTTCATTTGTACAATACCTTAACTGTGCCGAAGCTTATATATGGTCTTGAGCTATGCAAATATGATATTAGTTTTCTTAGCAAAATAGACGCTGGAAGAGCATTCTTAAAATCATTTTTCTGTGTCTTGAAGTACAGTTAAAATTACTTCCACTCGTTTTTTAATAAAAATAAAAGATATTTAAACTATTCTGCTTGGGAACTCTGTTTATCACGCTGTTGAAAAATCAAACTTGCTATTCACTGATAATCAATAAAAAAAAAAAATTAAATTCATGCAACCTATCGAAGACCTGCAAGCTGATGTTGATTTAATATTGAAAGAAACGTTCCAGTTTTGAAATTTAAAGAAAAGAGATTTAATATTTTATGGAAAACACACCGGCTGGTTATAAGCATTTGATGCTAACAACTGCGAGCGCCGTGTCGTTTTAGCTGATTTTAATTTAATTGTTGACTATTTTATTATAGCTTATTTTACCTTTAATTTATTTCCGGGTGTTAAAGAGGGAAAAAAAAAAAAATATAAAAAGTTTAGGTTTGGTTACAAACAACTCCTCTAATATTAGAAATACTCGAATAATCTAAAATTATAATATTCCATTGTTTATGGTAGTTCTCAATATATTTTCAGATCTCAGACTGTTTTTCATTATTTAATTATTTTCATTACTGTGCACACGATCTTGCGTGTGTGCGTGCGTGTGTGTATACAACCATATTTTAGTTAATTGCATTTTAGATGTTTTGCGTTATATTTCAACATGTGTAATACTTTATTTCAAAAATTAAATTTTTTTGCTTTATAATTTTTTCCTTCTTAGTTTTTTTTGCAACAACAAACATACGTTTTAAATAAAAAAAGAGTTTATTTGTCAAATGCTTAAATAATATATAACTTTTTAAAATACATTGTCATCAATTTGTCAGCAGAGAACCAAAAGGCCGTTTATCATTTTTTGTGTTTGCGAGAAATCAAGTTTATCATTTTATATGTTTGCGCGAAATCAAGTTTTAAAATTTAAAGGTTTTCTGCCAGAATTTCTGACTAATTTTTCAAGTATTTTTAAAAGTTGTATCATTCTTGAGACTAGATTTATTGGACGCGACTCCATTGATTTTTGAATATTTATTAATAATAAACAGAAAAAACACAAAATGTGGACAAACAGCCTCTTGGTTCTCGGCTGGCATATTGTAAAGTAATATTTATTTATTTACACTTTTATCAATAAAAAATTTTTTTTTCAGTTGTAGCTTATAAAAAATAATTACTAGACCGGGACTAAATCACCAAGCCCCAAAAAATGCGTCATTACTAGATAAAATATAGTTTAACAATAATATATAGTTTCAATATATTATTTATTAACCTCTGAATTAATATTATAAAAGAAAATGTAAATATATCGCTTAGCGTTTAAAATTTATAGTTTTTCAAAGAATTTTTAAGAATTGTTTTGTGAAATAAAAGAACTAAGTTTAATAAAATATTAAAATGATAAAAGTAACATTTAAGAATTGGTTTGAAAAAATAAGAAAATATAATTTTATATAAAACACATTTTATTGTTAGAGCAATTTATAATTTAACTTATTTAATTAAATTTATAATAATTTTTATTGCCAAATCAATAAAAGCAAAAAAACAGTAAAAAGTAAAAGTAAAGCATTAAAAACAACGCAAAAATAAAAATAAGTTTCTTAAAAAGAAGATTATCATTGAAAATAATAAAATATATGTACATTAAAGCTGTGCAAGATTAAGTTTTTTATCTTCGATCGAGTTCGATCGAAATTACAAAAAATCCGATCAAGTTCGAGTTCGAGATTATTAAACAAACGAAAGTGAAAGTGTACATTCAATTCATTTAATATCATATCAGCATCAACAAACCATACTTATCCTAATGCTAAAAGTCTACAAATTTTTATGAAGAAAAAATAGTATCGTTAATTTTACACCTATCAAAATAAATAACGCTGCTTACTCTTTCATCCTCTCATATTTCACCCCCCCCCCCCCATGCCATTCTCTTCGGGACGCCACTGATTAATAACCTATTGTAATTAATTAACAAATAATTATTGATTTCTAATTTAAAGAAATTTTACAAATAATTATTGATTTCTAATTTAAAGAAGAAATTCATTTTCATTTGATGGAAGTAGTTGCTTAAGTTTTATTTTGATTTGGTTTAGAGAATAATTAGTTTTCAGTTCATTATTTAATATTATGTTCCGTAACTTTGGTCTTCGGTTTACAATAAAGAAGTTAGTTGCAGAATAATAAGTTTTGAATTGAAGTAGTTGCATTTGAACTGAACTGAATTTGAATTTGAATTGAAGTATTTTGAAAATCTAGTAGGGTATGTGATTTATTTTTACAAAAGCTGATAAAATAAGGTTGTTAAAATATTTTTATCAAGTTTGAACATGAAAA
Source organism: Hydra vulgaris (assembly GCF_038396675.1). Lineage (NCBI taxonomy): Eukaryota > Metazoa > Cnidaria > Hydrozoa > Anthoathecata > Hydridae > Hydra > Hydra vulgaris. The sequence continues at coordinate 1,292,658 of NC_088930.1, read as the reverse complement.
TAAGAACATAATAGAGATTTAGGTTATATACATTTAGGATATTGAGTTCATTAAATAGTGTTTGTGTGTGAGAAATGATCTACGTTTGAAACTATCCTTATAGCCTGTTTTTGTTTACTTTAGTAATTTTCTTATTTTTGTTGCATTAGTGCTGTACCAAGCAATGTTCGCATAGCCTAGGTAGCTATGAATAAATGAAAAGTAAATATTTTTTAAACAAGAATGCTTTAATAACTGCTTATCTTTGTACATTATACCTAAATCTTTCGATATTTTATCTTCAACTACACCTATTCGTTCCCTATATAGTCAGTAATAAACAGAAATATTTTAGCAGATGGTCTTTTGCACTATAGCTTGCTGTCAACTGAGGCAAATTTTTTTTATTAATGTTAAGAAACAATAGTGATATTAAACTCGTTGTTTTACCTACATTAATTAAAAATGTTTTTCATTTTTATATTTATTATTCAATATTATATTAAAATATTTTTAAAATAAAATATCATCAAAATAAACAGTTTCAAAGCTTAAAACAAGTTTTCAAGTTTTTAAAAATTAACTATTCAAGTTTAAATGCTACAAAAAAAGAACGACCAGTGTGTGTCACCAGGTGCCACATTATTTTTTGTATTAAAACTTCAGCCTAAAAAAATGAAAATGAAATGAGAAAAATTTTGTTGCATAATTTTATATCTTTTTACCATATATTTAAAAATGTGTCAATTGTTGCCATGGTAATTTGAGCTAAAATTTCAATTAATAGTAATCAAAAGTCAAAGGTAAAAAATACGTTTCAATTGAAGGTTAAATAAATTCCAATTGAAAATATCTTAAATATAGTTTTGTGTCAGTTAGGTAGTTTAATTATTTCTTTTAAATTAAATGATAAATTAAAAATGTTTGATTTAGTATATAAATATTTACATTCCAATATATATTTACATTAATTAAATAAATATTTATTTTAAAAAACTTTTTTTTTGTTTTTGCTTAATTCAAAATATATTACAAGTAAATTTTAACAGTAAAAAGAAATTGCATTTTAACTCCTAAAATTTCATAAGCTATGTAATGTAAAATAATTAAAAGTAGTGTAGACTCAATCAATATATATATATATATATATATATATATATATATATATATATATATATATATATATATATATATATATATATATATATATATATATATATATATACATATATATATATATATACATATATATATATATATATATATATATATATATATATATATTTCAAAAAACCAAACGATGAACTATTATATATTAACATTAACTCTAACCATCCACCCCAAATTCTACAACAAATCCCGATTTCAATTAATAACAGACTAAACCAAAACTCCTCAAATGAAAATGTATTCAATTCCTCTAAACGAATATTTGAAGATGCCCTAAAAAAAAGTGGTTTTGAAAATTTTGAACTAAAATTTGACCCTGAAAAAAAGAATACAAAAAAACGAAATAGAACTAGAAATGTAATTTGGTTCAACCCCTCATATAGCAAAAATGTTTCTACTAACATAGGAAAAGTGTTTTTAAAATTGGTCGATAAGCATTTCCCGCGATCTAATAAATTACATAAAATTTTTAATCGAAATGCAATTAAAGTTAGCTACAGTTGCACAAAAAATATGGAAAGAATTATAAAAGGTCACAATAAGGCTTTGTTAAACAAAAAAGAAATCCTAAATGAAAAAACTACAGAAAATTGTAATTGTAAACAAAAAATCAATTGTCCAATGAGTGGAAGTTGTTTATCAAAAAATGTGGTATATAAATGTGTTGTTTCCTCTAAGAATGTACCTGATAAACAATATATTGGCATAACAGAGGGTGAATGGAAAAAACGTTTTGCAAATCATAAGCAATCTTTTAAGAATAAAAAGTATTCAAAAGACACCATGCTGTCAAAATATATATGGGAACTGGAAGAAAAAAATATTGATGATTTTATACTGAATTGGTCTATCCTTAAAACAGCGCCTGCATATAACAATATTTCCAAAAAATGCATACTATGCCTACAAGAAAAATTTGAAATAATTACACATGCAAATCAAGAATGCTTATTAAACAAAAGATCGGAATTAATTTCTAAATGTAGGCACGAAAATAAGTTTTTCCTAAAAAACTATAAAAATAAATGAGTTCAAATAATATTTACATTAACTACCCTTTTTAAAAAAACATTTAAAAAAATAGCATAAGTAATCATTTCTAAAGAATTCTTTTTATAATAGTGTCAGCAAATTCCACAAATGTGTGAAAATTTACAGTAGTTAAGACATTTGCAACTTCCTGGAATTTAATTTTTGGTATAAATTGAAGTTTTATTAATTTGATCATCCATTTCTGATGAATCTTTGTTGATGAAACACAGTGTTAAATGGAAAAAATTTTTGTTAAGTGATTTTCTACTAATATATATCTATATATATATATATATATATATATATATATATATATATATATATATATATATATATATATATATAGAGAGAGAGAGAGAGAGAGAGAGAGAGAGAGAGAGAGTTAATTGTGCTTCATTTTTCTGCATGTTGTTGTACTAATGCTTACACATAAAGTACAAAGACAAGACCTACATTCCAAACACATGCACAACCTACAATACATTCCGAACATATGCACGACCTACTTTACATTCCGAACACATGCACAAATCATGCAAGTATAAGGATAATTATGCGGTATTGTTTTTATTTTATTTTATTTAGAGATAAAAAAAATTAGTGACTAAATTTTAGAGATATATACTAACAATCTGTACTTACATCCTGTTATTTGTGTTTCTAAAAAACGACTCAAAGAACAAAATTGACTCAAAAAACAAGATGAAATTTACAAGATACTAAAAATATTTTTGTTAAATTAAAAGGTAAATACTCAAAGTACCACAGACTCTTTTCAAAATTGAATTTAGAAAAATAAGCTCAAAGGGACCTTCCAAACAGTAGAAAATACTTGCGAAAAGAAGAAGTAAACATAAATAAAGCAAGGCTTAGCACTTTGCATTAACGTTTCAAAGGGCAGCCTCTCAGGCCTAATAAAAAACTACAAGAAGCAATTGCAACCTAGTGACTGTATAAGTGATATTAAAAAAAATTAGTCTATTAAGATGAGTTCTACAGATGCTCTCAGCCTTAAAATGTAACCTTTGACCAACTAATATACCAATTTATAGTCTTTTAAAATATCAGTGTTAACCAATTATCTTTTTAATAAGATAACACTCTGTTTAGCAGAAATATTTTTGTCTAGATTTTTTTATTCACCGGTATCATCTAATCAGAAACAGTTCACACAAACGCAAAACCGACATTTTTTCAATTTCACGTTTTTTTTAAAAAAAAGCGGAAGTGTTTGCATCTTAAAAACCCTCAAACAAAACGAACTAAATTACACTCATAGTCAAACTAAAAGAGTACCAGGATTTAATTCACAATATTAGCAATGATGGCGGAGGTTTATTCTATTCTAACCTAAGTTTATTCAAGTAAAAATACATTAATATAGAATTACTGAAAGTTTTGAAAAATAAAAAAAATATGGAACTAAAATTTTTCTGGATTCATCATTTTTTCAATCCGATGAATCCCATACATGATCCACACGCCCTTTTTTTTCACCCTGACGCCCTTTTTTTTTCACTGAGTAAGGTTGTATAATAGTAAAGCTCCTCCGCAACCTGCACTTAATTTGCAGAAATATTGATACTATCTATTTCATTTCATTTTAATTATATTTTATTCTCTACTACTACTACTACTACTACTACTACTACTACTACTACTACTACTACTACTACTACTACTACTACTACTACTACTACTACTACTACTACTACTACTACTACTACTACTACTACTACTACTACTACTACTACTACTACTACTACTACTACTACTACTACTACTACTACTACTACTACAATTACACTAAGTTTTCAGAGAATTCAAGTTATTCGATTTTTCCAGTTTTTAGTATTTTTAGATATTGATTTGTTGTATAGGTAGGGACCACGGTATGAAATAGAAAAGCGCGAGAGAATTGTTTTTTTTAAAAGGTACGTTGAAGTTTCCCGTTCCTCTTGTGTCATATCTATTTTGCAATTTCGGAAGAAATTCTTTGAAAAAGTGAGGAGGAACACAAATCCAATTTTATATTTTAGCATGAATATCAGAGTCTATCCTTATTATAAACTATTCTTACAGCATGTTTTTTTTTCCGGTAAAGTATGGACAATTTGGATTTATGAGTACTCTCCCATACAACATTAAACAAGAAATATAGAAGTTTTAAATTTTTAGGAGACAGTATAGAACTAGCTTTGTAGAGGATTCCAATGTTTTTTGATATTTTGGTATTTAATATATCTATATGCGCTTTCCATAAGATTTTCTCATCAATAAGTATCCCAAGAAATTTAGTTGCTTGGTTTCTCTCAATTTTTTAAGTATCTATATTTAGTAAAGGTATATTGGGTGGTAATTTTTTTAATTTAGAATAGAAAAGAAAGTATTTTGTTTTTTCTGTGTTCAGTGATAATTTGTTCGATTTAAACTAATTGTTTAGTTTTTCAAGTTCAGTATTTGTTGTTTCATAAAGTTCTGTTATAGATGAGGATGCATAAAATAAATTAGTATCATCTACAAACATTATGACATCTAGTTTACTCGAGGCTTTAGGGAGATCGTTAATGTATATTAAAAATTAAAGAGGTGCAAAAATGGAACCAATGGGCACCGCATTTTATTTTAAGTATTTTTTTACATGAGCGTTAAAAAAAAAAAGAAAGTCGAAATAACTTGACACTATTAAAGGCAAAAAAAAGAAGCAGGAAACTAGTTAACCACCTCTATAATACAAAAACCGCTTCTGGTCATCGATGACGAAAAATACTTGTGTTTTGCAGGGGAAAGTATGCCTGGAAATTCTGGATACTACACAGACAACAACAAAAACATGCCGAGAAAGTGTTCGTTTTATAGGAAAAGAGAAATTTTCAAAAAAATTATTGTGGTTAAAAATAATTGTGGTTAAATTAATGTGGATAGCTATATCTGATCGTGGTATGTCCGACGCATTGTTTCGCACTTCCAAGGTTTTAGCAATTGATTCATCAATCTATATTGATGAGTGTTTAGAAAAACAACTTCTTTCATTCATTCACAAGTATCCATGACTTTAAGGTGGTACTTCCCAATTAATTTTGAAATTTTTTAGAGAAAATCAATTTTTTGAAAATTGGTTTTTTAAATTCAAAATTTTTCATAGAAAAATATTATTAATTTTTTTTTTAATAAATAAATAAGGAAGTGTGTACAATTATGTGTTTTGTGGCCATAGTAAATTGAGAAGTCCGTAGCAACGCCATAGCAACGCATTTTAAAACAAAAAAATAAACTTGCTCAAGCTTATAAACATCAATAATTCTTTTCTACTCCAGCTTGTTTATTTTGTGCTTCATGTTTGTTTTAAAAGCTATAACTTGAACTTCTAATGCGAACATGTATTAAATGTATCGTGCTTGCATGCTGTTTTAATTTGTTAATGTTCTTATAAATAAATAGCTAAATAAGACATGGGACGTTCTATCGCTCGAACTAAAAAAATAAAGTTTTCTTGTAATCACCACCTAAAATCTTCAAAGTTTATTCAGCTTGGTACATCAATTTCTGATCCAAGTTTATCAGCAAGCTCCAGAAAAATAGTAAACAATGAAATATCTGGAAGTCAAAAAAATTGCCACATCATTATAAACTTTAATATTAAAGTTATATTTTTAAAACTAATGGTTAGTGAATGTAAATGCCCCGAATGTGGAAATGAAGTTTGTTTAGAAAATGATTTAAAAAGCAAGAAAAGTTTTTGTTTTTATTTAACTTTACTGTGCCTTTGTTGCCAATTTAGCAAAGGATGGCACACGCCTCCGTTTTCTACTAACAAATCTAAAAGTACTCCAGGTGTTCCTACTGCATCAGTTAATTTTCAAGTCGTTACTGCTTTTCGTGAAATTGGTAAAGGTTATCAATCTATATGCAAATTTGCTGCAGTAATGAACATGACATCTCCTATGAATTTTAAAAATTAAAGTGCAATAAATAACAATTTGTTAAGTATTTATAATGAAGTTGCTTCTGCAAGTATGTCAAGCGCAGTCAATGAAACCAAAGATATTATTTCTAAATCAAGCGATGTTAATGATGTTTCTGCTTGCCAGGTTTCTGTTGATGGTACCTGGCAAAAAAGAGGCCATCAATCTTTAAATGGTATTGTCACTGCAATATCAAGAGAGAATGGAAAATGTCTTGATTTAATTTTGTTAACTAAGTTCTGCAAAGCTTGTAGTTATTGGAGCAAAAAAAAGTCAACACCAGGTTATCAAAATTGGAAAATAAATCATGTTTGTTAAGCTAACCACAATAAATCATCAAGATCCATGGAAGCTTCTGGTGCTGTTTCAATTTTTCAACGGTCAATTGAAAAGCATGGTTTGAGATATGAAGGATATATTGGAGACAGTGACAGCTCAGCATATAATGATGTTGTTGCAAGTAATCCATATCCAGGTTTTGAAATAAACAGACTTCATTGTGATGGACGTTACCAAAAGAGACTTGGAAATCGTGCGCGTAACCTTAGAGTGACACTTAAAGGTCAGTTTCTTTCAGATGGAAAAAAATAGATGGAGAAGGTCGACTGACAGATAAAGCCATAAAAACGCTTCAAAATTATTTTGGTATGGCTATCCGTCAAAATGTGAATAACCTATATGCGATGAAAAAAGGTGCTTGGGCTGTTTTATTTCACAACAGTGACATAAGCGAAGAGTCAGGGAGACACAAATTTTGCCCACGAACTAGAACTAGTTGGTGTTTGTGGCAGAGTAATAAAGTAACAGGTGAAACAACATACAAAACTAAATTAAGCTTACCATTAGCAATTAAAGCAGTACTTATGCCTATATATTTACAGATTTGACAAATAAAACATTATTATCAAAATGTTTGCACGGACAAACTCAAAATAACAATGAAAGTCTGAATGCCTTAATATGGAAGAGATGTCCTAAAGATTTTTTTATTGAGAAAAAAGTTCTTGAGATTAGTATGAACTCAGCTATTATAGCATTTAATGATGGAAGCACAGCAGTTGAAAAAGTAATTAGTGCTGGAGGTTTCGAACCAGGTATATTTATGCAGGAAGGACTTCGTAAATTGGACTTCAACCGAATTAAAAAAATGAATCACAAATCAAATGCTAAAGGTAAAATAAGGAGAAAACAGCTTAGAGCCATCAAAAAAGGTTACATAGATATTGAAAAAGAACTGGAAAAGGACCAACAATATAATAGTGGAGGTTTTTAATTGGGCTCGTGCTTCTTTTCCTAATATAACGAACTTTTATTTTGTTTTTTGTGTTTTTCTCAAAATGTCATTTTTACCAAATACTTAAATATTACCAAAAGTACTAAAGACCTAAATTTTAAAACGCAATACTTTCATTTTGGGACCTTATGCTGACTTGAAATTTTCAGGGTGTTTTTGTTATAAATTGACTTTAGTAATGAACTGAAACTACAAATAAATATGATGTATAAGTATGTTTAAAATCTTTTTTTCTTGCTTTTTTTGTTAAAAATTTTCTTAAATATATAGAAAATTATTTTTAAAATGTTCTATGCATCTTTAATGCATGATTTTGGTTCATAACCTCTTCGTACGTTTTAGGAACATAGTGTGAAAATTTCAGAGTTAAAAGATATATAGAACTGGAGATATCTTGTTTTAAATTACACCCATATTTTGGCAATTCGTATGGAATAAGTGAGGCAAAAGTACTTGTTTTAACTTGTGTATTGCAGTTTTAATTTTGTATTGATTATTTTAAGAAAATTTTTTAGAATGGGGGTGTACCACCTTAACTATTGGATTTTGATGAAAATTGGCTCACATGTTGGGCATATAGACAGAAGAAAAACATGTAAATTTTTTTGACTTAGGTCAATTATTTTTTGAGATATGACCTTTCAAAGTTTTGACCTTTTCACTTGACTTTGGTTATTTAAAACGTCATAACTTTTTTGCTATTATACTTAGGAAGTTGATTTTGGAGGCAAACAGAAGCTCTTGCATAGACGAACAACTTTGTGTCTATACAAAAAAGTGATAAGTTCAATAAAAAAAAAATTATTGGTCATTTGGTCATTTGACCTTTGACCCTGGTCGATGGCAAAGGTCAAAATTCATAATTTTTTTTTTACAGATTGTTTTTTTATTGTGGATGTCCCATGAAAAAATCTTTTTGGGATTCCCATAAACAGCTTTGGGAATAATATTAAAGTATAAGTAGGTTCTAAAAATTTAATTTTTAAATTCTTCTGTCCATATGCTCAACATGTGAGCTAATTTTCATCAAAATCCGAGACGGTGATAATGAGTTTGACCAAAAAGTGGTTCCACTTGACGTGGAATGCCCCTATTTATTTTGACAAGATTTAGCAAGTTCTCATTATTCTAAAGATTCTCTAAATTGGATGGACCAAAATTTCTATTAAGTTGATAAAAATCCAATCCCCCAAATGTGTCTCGAGCACGACCAATTGAAAACTTTTGGAGACATTTGGGACAGAAGGTTTACAAGGGAGACAGGCAAGCTTTAACAGAGCAAGTTTTGATTAATCGAATTGAATTAAAACTACAAGAAATCGATTTAACTTTTTACAGTTGCTTATGAAGGCATCAGAGCAAAATTGAGATCAATTGCAGATGGTGGTGTTTTTTCATTTAAAAAATAACTTATTTTTATTAAGAGATAAATACTTTGTTTAAAAAAAATATAATAATAGTTTTTTTTTCATTTATAAATAAGTTATTGACGTTTATATTTTTTATTTATAGTCGCTTTCTATTACTGTCACCGTCTATTATTACACATTGCTGTCTATTTTTATAGTTATAAAACCATTAAATATTTTTTTCATGCCATACTTTTTCATGCCATATTTTTAAATACCATGTTTTTTCATGTCATACTTTTTCATACCATGTTTTTTCATACCATACTTTTTCATGCCATGCTTTTTCATTTTTTGGTCGACGGTATTAAAAGCTTTTGTAAGTTTAATAAAGAATTTCAATACAAATTTTTTTCTTTTTGAAAGATGTTGTTCGTGTGGTCTAAGAATGTTCAGTTAAATAATTTATTTAAAAAATTGATATTTACTCAAGATTTTATAATCTGTTGAACATATTTAAAGTTTAAAATAATTTTTCCATATGATTGAAAAATATTGAGATCTTTTTTTAAACATCTTTGCTTCCAACAAGGCTGCAAGCAACCACTAATTAAAATTGGTCTATAAATAAAGATTGGTCTATAAATAAAAATCAATTGGTCGTGTTTAGCATAAAATTTTATCTAATCAAAAATCTTTACTATTTTTGATATCAGCGCCTTAAACTTAAATTTCACATTAAAAAAAAATAGAGGAATATAATTTATTACGATTCGGATGGTTACAAGAGTTTCAATTGATTAGGGTTAGGAGGATTACCAGAGCTTCTATTAGGAGGATTAGGAGAGTTTTAATTGATTAAGATTGGAGTGAAAAAGATTGAAGTATTGAAGTAATACTAAAAAATCTCAACTAAATATTGAAAAATTGAGTTGAGAATTGTGTTTTTAGTGACAGACTATTGTCCCGATTCGTCGCTTTAATTTTTAAAGCTACATTTATCTAATTTGTGGGACATTTGTGTTATCAGGGACAATGAATTGTGTTATAATGAAATTTTATTTAATCTTTTTAGGTTCTATTTTTAACTTTTCAACTTGGTCCCTTTTATATTTAATAAATAATTGTTTCTGTGGTGCTAAATTAAAATCTGTTCACATTTTAAACACAGGAGCTGTTTTGTTTGAATTAAGTTTAGTTCCGCATAGTTATTAATAAAATTTTTGTTTTAAAGATAAGGAAAAAAAATGAAAATAAAAGATTCCATGTTCATTCTCAATATTCTTTAGTTTAAAACCATTATTAATGTTTTGCCTTCACGTTTATAATGTGTAAAATCGTGATATTAACGATAACTCCTAAAAAAATTTTTTTTGGGGGTATATACACTTATGATAAAACAACCATACCAATTTAAACTAGTTTTTAATAGTTTGCATAACCTAATTGATAATTGAGAGTGTTCAAAAGTTTGACATGTTCACCATTTCTAGACGCCAAAGTAACTTTGAGTTTTAATGAGTGTAATTAAAATTTAATGAATCTAATAAATCTGATCAAATGAATTTGATTTTAATTTAAGATTAGATAAAAAAGTTTAAAATTAAAATCCCTTCTCATGAGACGGTGATTGGAAAACAGTTTTGATTTGTTATTGTTTCCAAAATCGAGTGATTATTTATTTGAAATATTTTAATTGCCACCATTATTTATATTCAAAAGTTTGTAAAATATTTTAAAAGCCAAAAATTTTTGTTGTGAATTTACGCATATGGCAAAGTTAATACAAATTTCAAAATTTTATAGCATATATTTTCACAATTTTATGTTAAGTTTATTGACGACAAATAATAACTTATATAACGTGATCTATGTCCCATGACAGGTGTCACGTTATCGGCATTATTGAAAATTTTGAAATTTAAATAACTACTATTTACTAATATTACGGCAGTTACACACGTTATGTAATAACAACTTTATCTTGTTTTTCTTCTATATCCGACATGATAGTAATGAAATAATCGTGATATCGAAACAACAGACACAAATAATAATGAACAACTCACAGACATCACAAAAATAAATGATTACACAACAATAACATTCGATTACACAACAATAACATTCGATTACACAACAATAACATTCGATTACACAACAATAACATTCGATTACACAACAGTAACATTCGATTACAATATAAATATTCAGATAACGCGTCAGAAATTTCACTTCAAGAAGCGCAAAAAATTTCATGTTTAATTTTTTTTTAATTTTTTTTTCCTTTATCATTTAACGTGGTTTATATAATATTTAAGCTCATATATATTTTTTACATGAAAAGAATAAACGAAAACATTTTCTAGCATTTTTGGGCATTAACAAAAAATTATTTTACCGGTTAAACGTCAGCTGTCTCATCAAAAAAATTCTTCAAACAGACCATCTAATATGTTTTATTGTCATTTCTCTTTCTGACAAAATTGAAGAAAAAATTATTATTACTTTGTCTACAATTTTAATCATTGACTCCGCCTAACTCCAAAATTTAAAGACGGGAGAACATCTAATCCTTCCTCGGTTGGTACATCTAACCCATCTTCAGGTAAGTTTTGAAAAACAGTTAATGCTTTACTTGTTGATATGTGCACTTTTGTCACCAGTCTGTTACAAATCTACTATATCGCGACGTTTAAATTATCTTGTTCCTATATCCACATTTTCGAGTTTTGAGATAAAGCGATTTAAAAAATAAAATCTTTAGGAGCTGGTATATAAATTTTTACTTTTAACTTAAATTTCAACACAGTAGAAAAGCATTGTTCTGAGGTACATAACACTATCAATAACTCAATTTTTTTATAAAGTGGAGATAGAACAAGATTAATGTCGAATATAAGATACATTATAATAAGAACAGTTTTAAGTTCATGATAAATTTTTCAGAAAAAAATTAAAACGAGAATGCAGAAAGTGGAGCTTAAAAAAACTCATTGAAAAACTTAAGAAAAATTGTATAGAAAAAGCCGGTTCTGGGCCAAAAATTTATTTCAACCATAACTTCATCCATAATTTCATATCATATTTAAGCTATGATCCTAACCATAACTTCTGAGCCAAAACAAAAAAATTATAAAAATAAAATAAGCTTGATCATAATCATTATCTATATATAAATTATGGTATAACAACTATAATACATTAATATATTATGGTTACATCATAACTATAATTTCTGAGCAAAAAAAAATTATTTTTTTATATTTTGTAATTTTAAATCAATTTTATTTTAAGTTAAGCGTAAATCACGCTTATATAAAATGAAATTGGCGGATCCAGCATTTTTTGATCTTTGAGATACCTAACTTCCAGACATAGAGCTAACTTCAAACATTTATATGTTTATACTTATGTCAAATAATGAGAGTTTGCAAAAAATTGCGATGATTGGAGGCTGGGAACAAAAAAGCCCCAAAATTTTTGCCACACCTGCCCCAAACGTGAGAGCAACAAGTTGATAAAATATTTTTTGTACTATTCTCAACTAGACTTATATTCATCGATAATTTTACAGTTTCATAGTATTATTTCTCAGCGTTCAAAAATTATGACCATATAAAAATTACAACCCCCTCAAATTGAGGGGGGTTTAAATAAACACTATTGTTATTACCTACATTATCCAATAATATATATTCTCTACCATAAACTGAATTCAAATATCTAAATGTTGATGAGTATAATTTAAGAGATGAAATTGATTGTGGTATTGATAGAATTAATGTAATAAAAGGTTGTTGCCAATATGCTAGTGTATTACCAGTTTAATTGAGCAAATCAATTGTTACATTGGATTTAAATGGTAAATCAAGTATAAAGTATCCTCCAAATCCAGTATTAGTAGATACATTACAACCATAAATAATAAATACGTTACCTGGTACAGTTCCAGTAACACTTGTTACTATAATTGCTAACCATAGTTTTCTGAGAATACTAGGACCGTTATTTTGAATAAAAATTGCTGTTACATCAGTACCTATATGTGGTGCAAGAGCCTGTAATTTTACTCCCATGCATTTTAATCTTGAATTCGGTATTATTTGTAAACTGCTAGGGTTAAGTATTATATTATCAACATAATTTTTTGTAGCAGCGTCATTTGAGTTAGTAGGTTCTGCTACATTTATCAATTTATTAGAACTCATGTTAATATTAATAGTTGCATTATTTTTTCCATCTCTCCTAATAAACAAGTTAGTTGCTTGAGATGTTGTTAAACCTTTTGCTACTTGATTTGCAGCTGAATTATTGCGTCCGAATTTATCAACAGTCATTTTTATATATATAGAAAACTTTTTTTATCATAGATTAATAATAATATTCTGAAAATCACATCCTTCATCTAGTCTTTTTAAAACATATAGTATTTAACAATCCACATTCTTTTTTTTTGGTGTATTTTTAGGTTATTCATCTCTTAAAAAATACACCTTTAAAATGTTTTAGTTTTAGTTTTTTGCTGATTTGAGTAATTGAAAATTTGGTAGTGCCTCATTTGGTAAAATTATTCCTTCAACATTGATATGTTTATGATAATTGTTATTAATCGTTTCAATTTTTTTAAAATAAAAATTGTTTTTTTTCTTCTAAAATAACTCTTTGACCTATTTGACCTCTTTATCAGCCTCTTTGACCTATAAATTATTATTTTTTTCTTTCTTTTAATTTGTAGTGCCCATATGCTAATGTGTGTCTGCCATCTTCTAAAATAACTCTTTTATCGTCTTCTGCGCTTAATGCTATTTTATTGACTTCTTCTGTGTAAATTTCATGTGAATAGGGTTTTATTACATTCATTTTCCTACTATGATTTTTCTTACTTAATAAACAATCTTTGTAATCTTCATGTGTTATATATTTTTTAACAACATTTTTCTTTACTCCCTTACATTTTTTGTTATCTTTTGTGTACTTGTAAGAATAGAAATATCTGCATAAAAGTCTTCTGTTTTTATTTCGTATGCTAAAGAATCTGTATCTGTCAATAATAGTTTTGCTCGATCAGAATATTTGTTTTTTATGTAATCATAGTAAAATTTATACATTAGTGTTTTACTTAAATCTAATATACACATACCTAAGTAAATTGGTATGGCATAAAGTAATTTTGTTTTTTTCATATGTATTACTATTAAGTTTTCATCAAATATTGTTCTACTTTTATAGTTTGGCTTAGATGCTAATTTAATAGCCTCATCTCTGTTTGGAACTAATCTAATATCAACTCTGTTTTCAATATTATCCATTGTTTTTCCAAATACCGAATTATTCATTAGTTTAAAAGAGCCTTTTTCAAAATCATTAGTTGCTTTAGTTCTTAGTTTTGTATTTAGTTCAATGTATTCACTTTACCATGCTCTTTAAATTTTATACTTTTATGAATTTTTGTAATCTTTAATCCTAATCTTTCATACAATTTAAGATTTTCATAATGAACTATATAATTTTTCTTATTATTCAAGTTAGGTGCTAATTTTTCAATTTTATCAATGGTTATTCTTTCAAGTGCAAGTAGATAATCATTATGATCATCATGTAGATTTTCAGGGTAATCTAAATCAACTTCTAGTATACATGAAGTTAATTTCCAGTTTGTTAACTCGTTTTTATCCATCCATTTAAAACCATGTGATGGAAGTGGTTTACTCATTGCCCAACCATATAAATTGTTAACATCTAGATACTGTATATATGTTGATTGTTTGCTTTGATCATACTTATCTTTCATATACTTATTATTAGAAGTTCCTAATCTATTAGATATCATACTAAATCCACCTCTTATTTCTTGCTTTATCATCAATATCATATCACTTAGCAATTCGAATTTTATTTTTATTTTCTTTAATGCTGCATCCCAAGCTAATCCTGGTGATGTATAATACCAAACAGGATCTAATTTATAACAATTAATACAAACATCTCTAAAATTTTCAAATACATTAGTTAGTAACATCATATCTGAAACGTTGTACAAATCATGGTAATCTCTAAATGTTTTACAATTAAACTCATTCCATACATTTGCGCATGTGAGCAATCATCATCACTTATACCTTCATCATTTAACTTTGAAAAGAACGATTTATTTAGTGGTAATTGTGTTTCAGAAAATTTATTAATAAAATCAACCCAATCCTATGGGTACACACCTTTTCTTAGTAACAAACCTAATTTTTTACCTGAATATAATTTACCGATATTTTTACATTGATCTTTTGTTAAGTTCTTTGATAAACTATCTAAATTAGAAGGCATAAATCTATAGCTATCTAAGAAACGGAGTTCACGCCAAATTTCAACTTTCTTACCATCTCTAATAAACTCACCAACTTTAATTTTTCTATAAAAGCTAATATACTTTTCTTTATTGCTTGGTATACAACTCAATTTTCCTCCTGATAATTTATTATAAACAAGTGAGAATCATAACCAGATAAATTGTGAAATATAACTGGAAAGAATTTTGGAATAACATGATTAAAATTACAACCATTATGAGCAGCACCTCTTTATTTCCAGTAATATGATCAGCTACTTTATCTTTTACAATGATCAGCTACTTTATCTTTTCAAGATCTTCTCCACAATTATGACATGATATTGCAGCATTAAAATCATGCTCGTTTTCATCAGTAAATATCTTTCTTTTTTTTTTTTAATTTAATCATATTACAAATTTTCTTAATATCTTCTTTTAAGCTGTCAAAAAATTTTTGTGCAACATCATCCGCTTCAGTACTTGCAGTAAATGTGACTGGACTGCTTTAATAAATACTCTTGTCAAAACATTTAATATAATAACAGAATAAACTTGGAATATGTCTTTGATATTGCTTAGTATAGGAATCATTTGGATTTGGTTCACAAGTGTTAATTGGTTTGATAAAACTTTTAAAGTCGGCATATACTACAAACGGTACTCTCATAGATTTGTTATGATTATTGAACTGCATTGTTGAATTTGGTGGTGGAAGTTCCATACGTACTGAATTATGTGTGTCACAATACAGTGTATGTTTAGATAAAGATTCTTCAGTATTAAATCCTAATAAGCAATTCCTACAATAGTATATATTATGTTGTTTCTTAGGTGTTTGTGAAGAAAGTATTCTGCTCAAACTTTTTATTTAGCAATAATGATTAGTAACACCATTTGAGATTATTATTAAATCTATTAAATGTCTACGATTATTATTTTTTGACACACGCAAAATATGAACTGATGAATTTTCATATCCAAATACATTGACACTGATATCTGTATTATTTTTCTCAAATTTTGTAACTTGGTTTAATGATACTGGAAATTTTATTTTTTCCCAATTTATTTTTTCAGTTCAGATATTTAAGCTCCTTATCCATTCTTTCAGGATGATCATCTGTTGGGTTTTCAGGATGATCATCTGTTGGGTTTTCAGGATGATCATCTGTTGGGTTTTCAGGATGATTATCTGTTGGGTTTTCAGGATGATTATCTGTTGGGTTTTCAGGATGACTATCTGTTGGGTTTTCAGGATGATTATCTGTTGGGTTTAATGTTCTTGTGATACACCACTTAAAACACTCATTATCTTCATTTTTTATATTAATTATTGCCTTTTTTGTTACTAAATTTTTATCAAGTGGAATGAATGATTTAGCTTTAATAGGATTATAATCAATAATATTTATATCTATGTTTTTAATAGACACAAACCTCCATCTTGACTCTAACAGTTGAAATGATGATAATTTTTCTAGAATTCTCATCTTTGATGTTTCATATAATTCATTCAAATCTGTTGATTCTAATAGAACTTGATTTTTCGTTGCAAATGGAGCAGTTGTGATTTAAGTTTCTCCTGTTTTAATATCAGTACGCTCCATTTCACAAGAGAAAACTATATAAACCTTTGATTTTCTATTTTCATTTAGTATTTTAATCGAACTATTTTTTACAAGATTCATAAATGATAAAGTATCATAACCTTTTTCAGCTGCAGCTGTAAATCGTTTTGTAACATTCTTAATAAATGATTGTGTTAAATTAAATTCTATTTGTTTTTTAAATCTAAATTTATTGTACAACTTTACAACTTTAGATTTTAATGCTTCAATCTTTTCATTAGTTTTTTTTTAATTGTATCAGGAACAGACGTAATCCAATCTGCAATAGAATTGTATATATTACTTGATTCTTTTTGAGATATTGCTGTATTAGTTGCAATAAAAGGTGTCGGAGTTAAAATTGTTGAAGATGATATATCCGAAATTGGTTCGTCTAATATATTTTGTTCAACTCTTTGTTCAACTAATGGAGCTTGTACTGCTTTTTGTTCAACTAATGCAGTTTCTTCTAACGCTCTTATGAGATCAATTTTTTTTAATTCTATAATAATATTTAATTTTTCGCTCTTTAGCGATTTGTTGTAATTCTTTGACATTTTTGTCAAAGAACTACAACAAATGAGATTTTTTTTTTACTTTTTTTTTTTTCTTATACCGTTTTAATATTTTTATTTTCTATACATAAAGTTTTTTTATTTTCTTGATTTTTGCGATTGTTTTGTCAGCTTGATTTTTTTAAGATTTTATTATCTCAATTTTAACACCATTATCAACTTTTCTATCACGCAATTTATAATATCTCCATCCATGTTTAATTATGCGCATAGCACTATATAATATTGAATATGTTGTCATTTCTTCTGCTTCCATGTTAGTTAATTTAATAGACACTGGATTATTTCTAATTGCTCCTAATCTTTCATATTTTGGATCTATAATTTTTTCTGGTGCTTCACGATTTTTCTAGGTCTCCCAACTGGATTCTTCACATTTGTTTCTTTTACTGGATGTATTCTAGGTCCACCAAATGATCTTTTATCATTTACTCCTTTCACTTTATTCATTATAGATTCTTTATTTAATAACCCATTATCCATAGCAATCATTAGCAACGTAGCAAGATTATCAGATGTTTTTGAAATGTTATTTTCTTATAATAGATTTTAAAAATTTTTCTTTGTATATTTCAGATTCATTTTATTATATAAAGAAAAAAATTTAACTTATTTTCAAAAAAAAATTCAATATACAATATTCATTTTATTTCCGTCTGATAGAAATTATAAAAATCTATCAGATATTACAATAGCAAATGCTTTAGTATTTGCTGAAACAGCTGCATTAAAAGTTGCTTTAATTTGTATATCTACTACTGATGATTTTAATTTTCTGGTTGTTTACTAACATCAAAAACCATAAGTGGGTATAAATCTTTATAGTCAGAAGGAGTTATGTTGCTTTGTGTGATCAATTCATTCATTCCATAAAATTTTTCATTAAACACAGATGCATCTCTCTAAGCTCTTGAAAATTGATGATTTGGGAATAATAAATTATAATCAACAGCAGGATATCTTTCCTGATTAAGCATAATGTACATATTTTTCAAGTCACAATGATATAATATTGAAGGATTAAGTAATTGATCTCCATCTTTATTTGTTTGAAATCCAACAATAACGTATCTTGGTTTTTCAGGAGATGTCTATACACTCAATCTCCAAAAAAATGTAGTAGATTTTGAAACAAATGTAGTATCACACTGTCGCGCGCGAAAATTTACTAGAACTGTCACTTTTGAATCAATATATTTTTAAATATTAATCCTTTCTATATCTGATTGATTCACATGCGGTATAAACAATGTTACTTTACCAAGATTAACTTTTCCTGCAGCTGCAGCTGCAAGTCTGAAAATTGCATCATCATTACTTTTTCTTACAAGAGTTAGTGTATGTTTACATCTATAAATAATTTTGTCGTAATCATCACAGAATCCAAAAATGTGCTTTAAAGGTATGCTTAATGAAAACGTTACTTTTGTAGTTGGTTTCTGAATTTTTTTTACTTTTTTTACTAATAGCAGTATTTGGTTGTGAAACTACTTTTGAAGATGCTTTATCAATTAATTGTTTTCTTTTTTCAACTGCAGCATTTTTAGCAGCTTCTATTGCTGATGCTGAAAGTTCTTTTCCTGATGATTTAGCTGCAAATGTTGCAGTTTTTCCTATATTGCTAGCAGCTAATCTATTTAACATAACTGATGATACTCTTGTTACTTTTGACGCTGCTGCTCGTTTAAATAAATTTTTTATATGTCGAATATACCACTTCCTCCAACAACATATTTTTTCATATATCTCTTATTATGAACAATTGGCATTTTTTATGTGATATATATATATTTTTTTATACATTGAGATATAATTATAAATTATTTTGTATCAGTTTATACTGTGCACTATTTATAACATCTTGCCGTAATAATTCATCACAAATTGCAACAGCTTCATTTCTTGATCCAGTATTACCTGCTGTCCATGCAGCTATACGTAATTCAAGCATTTCAATTAGTGCAATAGGGTCGCAAGGAAGAATTGTAGTTGGTAATCCTGTTCCTTTTAATTCACGCTTCTCATTTTTCTTTATATCTCTCCAAGTTGGAGCTATTATTTCTCTGTTTTTTCCACTCCTACATTTTTTTTTTTTTTTTTCACATTTATTTTGCTGTTTAAAAATAAATAATCAACATATATATAAAAGAAAAAATATGTCCGTAGAACAAAGAAGACAGTATAATCTTGTCAACAAGCACCATTTTTGTATATACAATAAAAAATAAAAGCTTTTCTTTTTTACAATGGTCTTTATAAAATAAAAAGTTAAACAGACAGGGGCTCAAAGAAGATGAAAATGAAAATACGTCTCCGCAATCTTTTCATGGAGCCCGATTATACATTTTTAATAGAATATAGATATTAAATTAAAAACCATAATGGGTATAAAACTGCTGCGCTAATCAGTAAATCAAAAAAAGATCAAATATAATAAATACCAAAATAATTAAAGTTACTTACATATAGAGAGTTTTTGCTTCTTTTTTGAGCATTTTATCAGTGATTTATCCATGCACGGTTTGGCAACTGCTTTTGTCTTAATTTGTATGTTCTCTTAAGGACAGGTTTCAAAAGCAATCTAGGAATATATCTAAAAAATTATTAAAAGCTTCGTTAGTGACATGACATCTATACACGTTGGCCCACGTTTCTTGTTTTAGTCTAATTGATAATTTATTAGTATTACCTGTTTTAATATTGCGTTTTTTCAAATTTATAACTTTTGGTTCACAATCAGACATGGTTTTCAAATTTCTTACTTTTATTAATATCGGAAAGTGATCGCTAATATCAGTCATAAATA
Source organism: Hydra vulgaris (assembly GCF_038396675.1). NCBI lineage: Eukaryota > Metazoa > Cnidaria > Hydrozoa > Anthoathecata > Hydridae > Hydra > Hydra vulgaris. The sequence goes on along the minus strand of NC_088930.1, from coordinate 1,272,553 downwards.
TCCCGGTTTCAAATTCCATTTCCAGGTAATTATTAATTAAAATATTGTCTATTGCCGTTGCCGAGGTTTTCGACACTCGTGTTGGCTTTTTAATTGCTGACAAGACATTAAGTTTAAGAAGCATATCAAAAAAAGATTTTATTTTCGAAGACTTTGAATAAGTTAGAGCATCAAGGTTTATGTCTCCAATAACGTATAGGGTTTTATTTTCTTCATTTATTTTTTCAATTGTATTTTTGATAAAAGTTTCAAATGATTTAATTTTACCACTTGGTGGACGATAAACGCATCCAATTGAAATATTTAGAAACTTATTTATAATTTAAAATGACCTTGGTTTGTATGGGTTTTCAGTAGTAATTGCATCTGTTTGTATTAATATTTTTTTTTAATTTTTAAGATCATCGTCAGTATATAAGTTCTTATCAGGATTAAACTTTTTTATCAGCTCCCAAAGACCAGGACCATAATATGCTTTACTATCAATAGTTATATCATCATCATTAATAAATATTGTTTTTTTTTCCAATGTATAACTTGTCTTCCTTAGAATGTATTCCAAATGTAGTATCTGTAGACTTTTTACTATTAGTATACATTCTTAGATAATCTTATATTTCAAAAATGATTTCAGCAGTTGATATACATTATCAACTGCTGAAATCATTTTCACAGCTCTATGAGCTGTAACTCTTTTTACTTAACATTTTTACTTAACATAGTTCTCTTTTCTCTCTCACGCTCTATTTCTCTTTGAACCTCATTAATTTTTTGTAGACAATATACATGAGCTTGGTTTTCAACAGGTGACTAATTTTCATCAGGTGCATCTGGAAGAGTTGAGTATACTTTATTATAATTATATTTCATTTTTGTTAAGGGAAAAAAAATATTTATAATAAATTAATAAAACATAAACTTTCTCCTTTTATAATTAATACATCCAAAAACAGAATTATTAACAACATTTACTATAATATCAGCAACAGACTCTGATATTACAGAATTTTGTAAACTTAACATTTTTAATTTAAGTTCTTGCTTTATTGAAACCAGCGCAACACCTTTATTGATACACCAAATTTTAAAAGAGTATTTTGATGTGATTAAGATTTTATTGTAATGTCATGTTGTGCAAATATTTCATATCTATTCTCATTTATTAATACTGAAGGGTGTTCTAAATCTTTGTGTGGCTTAAAAAGTGTTTGAGGAAGTTCAAATCTTTTATATTTGTTTATAAATTTATGCATTGGCGGATTATTTCTTTTACATTTTATATATGTGAAAAAGATTTTTAAAAAAAATCACAGAATCATATTCAAAAATGGAATATTAGAAAATGGTGAATTTGGTCCTAATAATAAACCTGGTCCTGTTGATGTATATCCATTTCCATTACGTAAGTACAATCCATCACCTAAAGAACCTCCTTAACTCCATGGTCTCAAATATAAACCAGATCCTGCAGCTGTCATTTTAACTCCTTGTCCATGCTTTTCTAAGTACACAATCCCTTCCAGAAATTTTATCAACTGTAGCTGATCCAGCTGCTGAACCTACTCCTGTTAATAGTCCTGTTGCAAGTGCCGGAGCAACTCTTGATAATAAAAATCTTCCAGCTGTACCAAGTAAAGGTAAAAGTGCGCCAATAAATCCTCCCTCTATTTGAGAATTGTGAGCTAGTTGTGCTTTACTTGAATTAATTATTACGCTAGTACCTTTTTCCTATGCTCTTGTAATTCTATTCAATTGTGTATTTGTAACAACTAATACATGTTTACCATTAATATGTGATAATTAAATATTAGCCCCATAACCATCTTCAATCACTTTTTTATGTTTTTCTAATTACCTCTGCAAAACATTTACTTTAATATTAGTATATTTACTCATTTTGTATTATAAAAATTTTTTTTTTCTCTTATATGAAATCTAATAGACAATTCTTCTCCTCGTAAATTTAAAGGATTTCCAATTTGATCAAGAAATTTATTTTCCATTTTTGAAATTGTTTTTAGTGTTACTGGTAAGTTAATTAAGTTTAACGGCTCTTGAACAATTTTAAATCCAGGATTTAAAGTTGGGAAAAATGAATATATAACGTTTTCTGTTCCTCCATTTATATATGATGATTTTATTATATCCCTTGTAACACGTATACTATTAACACTTAATACGTTTACTGTATTAGTTGATTCATGGTAACCTGATGAATATATTCAACTGTTAAAAATAAAACAGTTCTAACTGAATTTGAAGTTGTAAAATCAACTTTATAACTAGATGCAATATTTAAAACTAATATATTATTATTTCCTTCAAGTTTAATACCTGCAACTCCTGCGCTTATATGCTCGTTTTCTGACATAATCAATTGAACATATTCATTTATACCAGTAATCTCATAATATCTTTTTTGGAATGTTTATATCATGCCAAGTTGCTCCATTATCTGCACTATATCTATTTTGATGTTTGAAGTATCAACATTAGCAAAACTGTAATATGTCTCTAAACTAACTAGAGCCATTTCATATTCTTTATCTTGTCTAAGTTGAATAATAGGAGTATACTTAGTTTTTATGTTACTGCTATTTCCACTTGATAATAAATAAAAAGACATTTTGTTTTTTTATATATACAAGAAAAAATTTTTTTTGTTTTTTTATATACAAGATAATATTTCAAAATTCACAAGTTGGTATATAAAATTTATCTAATCCACTTCTATATTTTCCATAATCTCTTTTAGAAGATAGATTTATAATAACAAATCCATGAGGTTCTAACCAGGCATCCTTACAAAGTCTTATAAACTTGTCTTTTGTCATATCACTTGAAACATGATCTTTATAAATATGATTTAAACTTTATGAATCTTGTGGAAATAAGCAAATAAAATTTGTATTTTCTCTTATAACTTGTATTTTCTCTTATAACTTGACTATAGTCTTAGTAACATAAAATAATTTTGTGCAAGATAGAAACATTACTATGCCTTCCTCGTATATAATATTTTTCACACTTATTTTGCTTTGTTAATTGTAAATCATCAAATATCATCAAATTATTCTTATGAATATCAAGATCTTTAGGATCTGGTACATCTTCTACTGTTTCAAAAAACTTACACTCCATATCTGTTTTCTCATTTAAGTTTTTTGAAATGTCTTCAATTATAAACTCGGGGTTCGCATTTAATTTTTCTATTTTGTCTTGTAACTTAAATAGTTCAAGAATAACTTCTTTTTGTAATTTTATTTCAAAAGATCGTTTTAATATATTTTATTCTGGTTGAAAAAGAGATTATCCAAAAGTTTTAAATTATTATAGTAGTTATATAGTATTATATGAGGCGTTGCGAACGAAAGGGGCACATCAGCCAATTTTCGAAAATCCGTTTTTTTTAACCATTTTTTACTTTAGTCTGTCATCTACAATATAACACAAGATCAACGTGTCAGTGGGCCTCTTTCTGACTGAAAATCCCTTGTTATTTACACGTAATAAAATCTGAAGAAACACACTTTGTAACGAGTAAAACGTTCGTTCAAAAACCATGTGGTAGCTTAGGGACGGAGAGAGATCTGAAAAAAACCACCAACTACCACAGAGGGGGAGGGGGTGTAAACTCTTCTACCACGTGGTAGGAAAAAGTGTTATTTCGCGCGCTTACTTAAAACTTGATTTTGGTTGATGTACTCCTTTGCAAATTTCATTCTAGAAATTTCAAACGCAATTTACTCAAAACTTGATTTTGGTTGGTGTGCCCCTTCCGTTCGCAACGCCTCATATTATAGTTATAATATTATAGTAGTTATTATAGTAGTTATTATATTATAGTAGTATAAATAATAAAGTAGTTTTTCCGCTACCTGACTTTCCAACAATAATTCCTCTTACACTTTTAGGTAAGAACTTATTATTATTTCTCTTATTGTTATTTACATTCCATGATAAATCTATAATATCCATTTTTTATTTACTCTATATAAAAAATGTACTGTGTTAAAAGCAAAAACAAAACAAATACACTAAACCCGCGCAGCGTCGCAAGCAAAAAACAAAAGAAATATGCAACGTGGAACTTGCGCTATTTGTGGAAAAACAAAACTAAATTCGTATCAGCAAAAACGGGAGGTGATTTAGTTAGTTCAATTAATTCGGCAACAAGTAAAATATAACAACTATGGTCAAAGTTCCCAAGTAAAATGTATTTACCTGGTATGAATTTTACAGGCCCTGGTACTAATTTAGATGAACGATTAACTTCTACTGATGCATATAAAGAATGGAGTGAATTTGTAGATAGAGCTGATAATCCAGCTTACCATCATGATCTTGCTTATAAATACTTTACAGATAAGCAAAAAGAAATGAAGCTGATAAAATTATGCTCGAAGAAATGGATGCTATAAAAAATCCAACAATACGTAAAAGAATTGAACGAGGTATTGTAAAACTTATTGTATCAACTAAAGCAAAGTTTGGGTTGGGTGTTCAATAAAAATACCAACGATCTGTAAAAAAGACAAGAATAAAGAATTAAAATGGACTGACAAACTTGCAAACGAACTTCATTGACCAGTTGTAAAACACTTCAGAAAAATAAAAGTTATTGTAAATCGAATCGGTTAAATTTGGGCTGTTGATTTAGTCGACATGCAATCTTTTTCCAAATTCAATGATGGTATAAAGTACTTATTAATGGTGATAGTTGTTCTCTCAAAGTACGGATGGATTGTTCCATTGAAGAGTAAAACTGGATTGATGTTGCTGATGCATTAAATGAAATCTTTAAAGAGAAAAGATGTAATAAAATATAGGTCGATAAAGGCTAAGAATTTTATAATAAGCATGTTAAAGCGCTGGGTGTTTAGTTAGTTATATTCAACTGAAAATGAAGAAAAAAGTTGTGTAGTTAAACGTTGGAAGAGAACAATGAAAGAGAAAATGTTTAAGTACTTTTAAGCTAATTCTACTAGAAAATATATCGACGTTTTAGATGAAATGGTAAATAAATACAACAACACAAAGCATTCTTCAATTAAAATGACACCAGTTGTAGCTAGCGATAAAAAGAATGAGAATGTTGTTTGGTTGAATCTAAATGGAAAGGTACGATCCGAGCCCGTTAAGCCAAAGTTTTCAATTAGTGATAGAGTTAGGATAACTAAAAAGAAGGTAACGTTTGAAAAAGGATACAAACCGAGATGGACTGAGGAGGTTTTTACTGTGTCACAGATTCAGTTCACAGATCCACCGACGTATAAAATAACTGACGATAATGATGAAGAAATACAAAGTACTTTTTATGAACAAGAAATGCAAAAAACTAATCAAAAAATATTTAGGATTGAATAAGTTGTTCGTAAACTCAAAAACAAATCATTAGTAAAGTGGTATGGGTATCCTGAGACGTTCAACTCATGGGTTGACAATAAAGAATTGATGAGTCTAAAAAGAGTCAATAAAGAGTTAATGAGTATAAAAAAATAATGGAAGGGGATTAGTGGTTACATTAAACTCTGAAGATGAACAAATTGGACAATCTGGAAGTTTTTATGCTTTAAAAGGACAATTTTACTATTTAAAATTACAAAATTTTTATAAAATAATTTTTTTTGGCTCATAAATTATAGTTATGACGTAACCATAATAATATATTAATATAATATGGTTGTTATACTACAATAATGTTATATATTTGCCAGTTTGTAAAAAAATTTTACAATCGTAATTAATAAAAGAAAAATTTACATGACTACCATTATTTTTATATTTTTTTTATTTTGGCTCAGAAATTATGGTTAGGATAAAAGCTTTAATATGATATGAAATTATGGTTCAAACAAATTTTTGACCCAGAACCGGCTTTTTCTATACTACTTACAAAATTTTTTGATTTGAGTTTTCTAAAAAAATTTGACACTATTACATTTTTTAGTGTTGCTCAATAATTTTTCAAAATCACTTTTTTTTATTATTGCTTTCATATTTTGCCGTATAAATATATAAATACAGTGAATATTTCAAAATAAATACAGATGGCCGGGGCAAGAAGACACAGTTTGTCTTATCGCCAAGCCACGAAAATTGATTCCGTAAAAGAGTTACGTACTGCATATATAACTGTTACCAACTTAGTAGTCAGTAGATACGTACATCAGTAGTAACATACTGCTTATATAACTGTGACCAATATACATAAAACAAAACTTTCATTTTGAAAAAATAAAACAAAAAGTTAGAAGGGAATAAAGTTGACCCATAAAAAAAAACAAAGACTTTACTTGGCCTCACTGATGCCAAAGATGTTTAAATTCTGGTTCATCTTTGTGCGTGGGCTTTACTTAGAAAAGGCATGTTTTATAAAATTTAATTTATGTGCAGATCTGACAGTAATAATAGCCAGATCAACCAGAGAAAGATGTTTGGTGTTGAGAACATCAAAAGAAAATTTTAACTTTAGTTACTTCAATTGTTTTTAATACCTCTGCAATGCAACTAATGCAACTGTTGCATGCGTTTGCCTTCTTTCCAAAAGCATTTGCATTTAAACATGGTTATTATATACTACATTCAATTACTTTGTAATTTACAGTGGTTATTTTTGAAAACTATTACATAAGGTTAAATAAAAATATTTAAGCTTAATTTTCATCTATTATACTTAAAATTAATAAGTTATTTATATTCTTGAACTTGAATATTTATTATCTATGAGCGAATAGGACTTATACGAAGTATTTTAATAAAATCATTACCTTTAGATAGTATGTCAAAACCGCTTAGATAAATGTTGCATTGAAGAATGCAATTTGCATTTCTATTTCGTTAACATGAATTAAACAAACAAAATATGATTAATAAAAGATACGGGCCTTTACAGAAATCACCTTTGGTTTAAATTTGGATTTTAATATAGTATATATCGTAATAAAAAACTAGGGGAAAAGAGCAAAAAAAAAAATTTCAAATTAAGTACGGAGTAAGGAAATTTGATGTAGCAAAATGCATCTTCAGGATTATCTCAAAAGAACAGAAATTGAATATTAAAAATATTGATCTATAAAAACTCTTGTAATACATGAATATTTCGCCATCTTACAATAGTTAATTTTATGTCCTACCCACCCAAGATATATATTTTTCTTTCCTAAAAACACTACAAAATACGGTTTCTTTTAATTACTAATGCAATACACTATTCAATTTAAAAATGGAATCACAGATCCTTAAGCCGGTTTGCTCAAAAATTTAATTGACAAAAACGCGATAAAATACCGCTTATTCACATTTTATTTCGTTTTTTAAAAAAGAAACGGGACGATAAAAAACATTACGATTTTAAGTTACAGATTCTAGCATAAGCAAACCGAAGTGAGGTTGGGTAAGAAGAATTAAGAAGTTCTCACGATAAATGTAGGTTAAACTTTTAATTATCGCTTTCGTCTTCGGAGGATTCTTCTTCAGCACTCTGTAACCATTCAACCATTTTCTCCATCTGACTGAGAAAAACACTTTTGCCTTTAGCACTGTGACCGTCTTTGTACCATCGTATGATAGCATCTTCTCCAATAACATCAGCTAAATTAAACTTTAGAAATTAAAATAATGTTAACTTTCTAGTGGCACAGTATAAAAACACACGAACGTATACACGATAGTTTCTAGTAATGATAAATATGGCATAGTAAACTAAACTCAATACACCCTCATTTTGCATAAGCCTTTGTGGTCCTTTATATATTTAATAAAGAAAAAACCTACTTTCGATATTTAATTAAAAAAATAGATTACTTTTATAAAATAGCATAATGATCTTCTGAAAGAGTTTCATAAAGTTCATATTATCGTAACAATATTCTTGTATTCTTTGCAAAAGCATAAGTTCAACTTCATTTTCTGGCGTAAAAGCTTGTAGAACCGAAGAATATTTTTTTAAATGACGTAATGCTTGCTCAGCCAACAAATCTTCTTTTTTGTTCCATTCAACAGCATTCATTAATGAAGTCCACAACTAATAAGATATTTCATTAACAACTCAACAAAATAAAAATTCAATCTTCTATAAATAGAATCTATAACCTTCTATAATAGAAGCTACACATGGGGTCCAGGACGTGTTTTAAACATCTGAAACACGTTTAAAAACGTATTAATTTTAGACCTCTAAAACATGCCCACTGGGTATAATTACTTTATTGAATTATAACAAAAATTCAATAAGATACATAATAAAAATAAATAAAACTGATAATAAAATTATCAAAAAATCAAAATAATTACCAAAATTAAAACTAATAAAATAATTACCAGAATACAAACTTCTGAATCTTTTAGACTATGTTTTTCCTTGCAATCCTTAGAAACTACAATTACCTATGAACACAAAATTTCATGATATATTTTTAAAAAATTTCAAACTACTAATAAACAAATTCTTTTTTTTTTTATATTTTAATTTTTACAAACCATATTCTAAAATTAAACATTCAATAAATTTACAGCTCTAGCTTTGTGAATTTTTTTTTCTTAACTATTACTTATGTAATTCTTTAAAAATAATTTTGGATAACTTTTTGGATACATTTTTTTTAAAAATACTAAAATTTTTATAAGCCAAACCTGATGTCTGATATAAATGGAATTGTAGCTAAGATTCACAAAATTTTTGTTGCCAAATATTTTTTTTTTTAAGAATTGATTTCCACAAAAATAAGAAATAGATAGGACAACAATATACATGTTTTGAATTTAATGCATCAGTTCTACAAAACCCTTATTAGAGAAATATAGTTTTAAAATAAAATGTATCAGTTTTTTAACTTATTTAGTTAAAAACATGTTGATTCATCTTATCTAAAATGACTAAATCCAAGCACACATCTTTTGAGCTATAACATTGAAAAAATAAATTTATTGGTGTAGTTTTAATAACAAAAAATAAACCACTACCAGAGTTTTCCTGCAGGGTAATGTAATGGAAACACCAATATTTATGTGAGCAGTATTATATGCACACAGTAAAATGATCATAATTTTTAAATTTTTATTGTGAATTGCATAATTTTTACTGAAGTTTCAAAAAAGACAAAAACTATTGAATACCTCTGCAGCACTACCATCATTTTCAAGCAGCTTCTTTAAACGACTCTTTAATTCTTGTATGGAAGTTCGAGTATTCTGATTTCTCTACATAAAAAAAATATTTAAAGTTGTTACTTTTGGGTTGCTATTCAAGTTTAAAAAGTATTAATTATAAATTTCTTTTTAAATATAAATAAAATGAAAAAAAAAAACTATACTTGAAATTCTACTATTTGATTTAGATTAGCACCACTGAAGTATGCTTCAAAGTTTTCTACAGTACGTTTGTTTAATGGAAAAAGTTCCTAATAAAAAAAGTTATTAAGACAATCTTATTTCAATTGATGTACTTAAATTTATAACAAATAATTATATATAGGGGGGGGGGGGCAAACAACTTACAAAGATACAAGCATTCATTTTCTAGCATGAAGCGTACACGATTCATTTTCTAATGAATATGCAGTTAAGGCCATTAGATCTTTATTGCATTTTTTCATGCTTTTACCATAAGATTCACATTTTGATAGTTACTATCAAAAATATGGGCCAGATTTTCCAGCAAAAATACAATATAAATGGTTTCAAAAGATAATTAACAAAAGTTAAATATACTACTAAAAGTTGGTTGCCCCTTCCCCTTCGATTAGTGCCACCCCCAACCCCTCCCCCTCACCTTGGTGAGTGGGGGAGGGGGAAAATCCAGACCACACACAGACCACTGATTACCTATAATAAAATATAATTTAAAGAAATAATGGTTTCATTATGAAATTAATTTAGATATTTAGATATTAAGTATCTAAATATATAAATTAATTTAGAAACCTTTATTTGAACCATAATGAAGGTCTCTAAAAAGTTACTGCCTCCTTTGTGCCCCTATCTACTATAAAGTCCAGATCAAGAAGAGGACAACCAACCACATTTTTCTTTTTATTAAGAAATGACTTATAATTAGTTGCACCCTTCACATTGGCCAGTTGGCAGATTAGAGGGGCACTGGTTTCTAGTAACACATTCAACCGTTGATGATTGATAAATAGGGTTATTTAAAAATGCTGGCATTTTTGATGTGGATTTGACAAGTTTATAATGTTTGCATTTTCAGATAGTTAGGTCTAATGGTGTTATATGCTGCTCATCTTAGATCAAAACAAATTGTTAGAAAAATTTACAAGCATCTCAAAATGGCTGAAAATTGGACATTTTGCTTTTAGATATATTTAAGTTCTAAATTGCAACAAGCTGCCTATGTTTTACCCATTTATTGCAGACAGTAGTAACTAATTAGAAAACTTATCTGTAAAAACTTGTGGATGAATAGAATAATGCTACAGTTAGTTTCATTTTGGCATATTTTAGCAATTTTAGGATTTTTTCTAAAGTTGAGGAGGTCATAATTTTTTTTAATTTAACACAAGTTAATAAAAACCACTTTTTTAAAGAGAGAACTATCAAGAAAATAGTTCTAGAAAAAATGAGACACTTGTCTCATTTTTTCTAGAACTATTTAGAATATTTAGAAAACTATTAGAAAAAAATTATGACCCCTTCAACTTTGGAAAAAATCCTAAAATTGCTAAATATGCCAAAATGAAACTAACTGTAGGGCTTAACAAATCAATGAACATTTAGCAGAAAATTTATTAAAAAACAAACGTCAAGTTTGCCAACTTTTATATATTTAAATGCCAATGCTCACTTAGAAAAATTCAAAAAACAAATAAAATTTTTTACAGTTTTTGTTTTTAGTTTTTTATTAGATATTTATTTTACATAAAAAATTATAAGTTTTAAAGATATGAAAAGAAACCAAGCTGAAACAGTCTTCATGAATGCACATAACTAAATATACTTTTTTTTTTTAAATTTTCACTTGATTCAGATAGTTTCTCTGTTTAGCCAAGATATTATTACCTTTTTAATATTGATAATAGCAAATAAAAACTAAGTTTTAAATTAAGCATACCAGACAAAAAATTGCATATAAATATTGAGAGAAATGTCAACAATTACCAAAAAAAAAAAAAAATTTGAGGAGCCTTGCTAAGGAGAATGTAACCCATGGGGTAGGGTAAAGACTTTTTTTTTTCACAAAAAAATAAAAATAAAAATAAAAGCTATCCAAAGATAAATGATTATTTTATAATTACTTAACATAGGTACCATAACAAAGAAAATCATAAAAGGAATTCTCACAATGACTAAATTAAAGCCAGACAAAAGGTAACAATAATGTTAGTAAGATCATAGCATGGTCTGAACAGATATAATTAGGCTCATTGGCTGACAGATATAATTAGGGCTCAGTAAATTTGACCAGAAATAACACCTAAAAGAGTAAATATGTTTTTTTAGATTCAAAGTTATTTTTTTTCAACTTTAATCTAGAAAAGCAAGTCCTACAAAGGTGGCAGGACACACAGCAGGTTATAAGGGTGTTAACTAGCCAAATGGCACCACATATGCGCTTTTAAACTTAAATTACTTTAAAGTTAGTCAATAATATTTTTAAGTTAGATTTAGTTTGATTTACTTAATGGATAAAAGTAATCACAAAGTAAAAAAGTAAATTTTTTAACAATCATTTAAGTTACTTAACTAATATACTCAAAGACACGCCAAAGTTAGCCATACAAATGTTTCTATTTCTATCTTATAAGCTTTTAAATTATTTGAACAAGAAATAGAATTTCTTAGAATTCTATATCTTGTTAATAATTTAAAAATAATTTAGAAATAGAATATGAAAGAGGCTACACCATTTTGAAAATATTTTCATTTAATTTAAAACAGTATTAAGATTAAACATTTATCTCATATGGCGAAATTTAAAATAACATAAGTTACTGTTTTAGTTATAAAGGACATCGCTGCAATTAAATTTAGAGTTATTGAGCGTTAAAATTCTTTTAAGCTTTTCCATTTTTTTATTTTTATTTTTTAATTTCAAGTTTCAATTGCAAAATTATTCAAATAAAATGATATTTAAATATGAGATATATTATATTAAAAAATAGTAATTATGAACAAAATATACAAAGGTACTATTTTATACTAATGCAACCCCCTTACATCAAAGAAGGAAGGAGGGGAGGGGGAAATTAAAATATTTTTTTTCTAAGATTAGTTTTTTTTGCAATAACTTGAGCTGTCATATTTCTAATCCTGATCTGAAAATATTAATAAATTTAAATTTTCAAACATTTTAATTGTCTATAGCTGCATCAGCTACAAATGTACTATCAGAAATAAATGTGTTAGTCAGCCCAATGGCACCATGCTTAATCTGTGGATTTCTCAATGGGTTTAAAACTCACTAAATTCAATAACCTTTTTTATTAAGTAATAGAACAATTTCAATAAAAAATCTCAATATTTTGTAGAACAATAACAATAAATATTCCCAATATTCGTAAAAACAAGGTAAAAAATATATTCCTGGTTATATCATAAAATATAAATACAAAGACTTTAATTAAGAATTTTAATTACCAATAACTTTCCATCAATTTCTGACTTTTTAAGCATACTGATTAAGCTTGGAAAATCTTTTTCACTCAACCATACAGAAAATAAGGTACGAGCAAAATCAAGCCCAATACCGTCTTTAGTGAGATGCTCATTAACAATCTGTGAAAGACAGACTGGGGAAGACAATCCACTTGAAATTAATAAATACACAGCAATTGCAAGGCGTTCTCTTTGGACATCTGAAAAACCTTTCATAAACATTAACACCTAAAAAAAAACTATTTTAAAATGTAAAAGTAATTATTAGAATCAATGAAATATTACAGCACTGAAAATAACAGCTGATAAACGATTGTTTACTTTTTAAAAAAATTATGTTTTGATCTTTAAATATCAATTCTGAACAAATTTGATCAGCAAGAATTGCTAGGCAAACTTAATAATAAAAAATTTAAATAACTTCAAAAACAGAACCAAAATCTTAAAGTTACTAAATGTTTTTAATAATTGAAATGAACAAAGTTTTGAGACAATAACAATCTTTATTTTAAAGTATAAAAAAAAAGTGTGAAAGATATATCGAATAAGCAAAAATACTGTACAATAAAAAATACTAAATGTTTTTGATCAGTGGAATAAACAGAGTTTGAGATCATAATTTTTTTAATTATCTTTAGTTTGAAAGTTTATTAAAAGTTAAATAAAAATTTATCAATGAATTAAATTTTCTTGAATGAAATAATAACAAGAAATGTCAATATTTCTTTCAAATATTAAATAACTTTTGATTGGTGGGAAACGCTGCATGAATTGTTCAAAAGATTAATGTCCATTATCATGTGATAATTTTAGTTTTAAATATTAAAACTGATTAAAAGTATAAAACTATCATAATCATAGAATCAACCCTCGGAATTAGGAAAATTGAGGTTGGCAATAATTTGCCGACCTCAATCTTTTAGAGGTCGGCATCAGGTCGGCAAAAATTATTTGATACAAAGGTCTAACCGTAAAACATAGAAACGAGGTCGGCAATTTTTTGCCGACCTCAAACACTTTCAGGTCGGCAGTTAGGTCGGCATTGCCGAATGCCGACCCTAATTCCGAGGGTTGTAGAATGGAGGCAAAATGAAAGTTTCTTTAATAAGAAATCAGTATTTAAAGAACTGAGTAAAAAAAAGTAGAACTAACAAAACAAAGTTACAATTAAAATACACTTAATAGATGGAAACATCATTTTCTTAAAAAAGTCTTATTTTATTTGGGTGCTTACAGCGATATGCTAAAAATAAAGAGAAATGATTTTATTAGGAGTTAAAAGCAAAATATAAAAATTAATATTGTATTCAAAATTGTAACCAAAATATAAAAATGAATATAAATAAAAAATAAATATAAAAATGAATACCATATTAAAGATTATTCTTTATTATTGATTTTTTTCTAAATCAAGAAATCTTTTTGTGCTGATTTATTTTTTTTTATTTTTTATTTTTAAAAAATGTAAAATTTAGTACTTTGAACAAAATTTTAAACAAACTTTTTTTTTTAAAGTAATAATTAGCTCTTATGGAAAAAAAATTGTTTTTTAAAGAAAATACCTCAACATAAGTGAACATTAAAAAAACAGGTAATTAAACATTAAAATTATAGATCATTAAAAACTTACCTTTTTCATCTCATCATCAAGAGATTTTTCTAAATACTTGTACTGACGAATCATTCTCTCAAAAACACTTGTCATATTTCGCATACTTTTAATATCTTTCTCAGTCTCAAAAATACATAAACTTGTGGTTGCACCATTGTCATCATTTATTGTTCCACCAGGTCCAAGAATTCCACCAGTTATAAGAATATCAAAAAGTGCTTCAGCATAGCGACGAAAATCTAGCTTACTGCCAGCTTGAATTAAAAACTTTGAGGCCTGTTAAAAAACAAACTTGAAAAACTACTAGGTCTCCAATAATATTAAATTAGAAAAAAGGTTTTTCAAAAGTGAATAACTGTATTATAAAAATTTAGTATTATTTTAAATTGCAAAAAAAAATTTTTTTTTTAGCTAAAAATGACATCATGATACTACAAAAGGTACTGTAACAACTAAAATTATATAGTTCACAAAATTATTTACGAAATGATATAAAATTTTAAATTATGTAGATAGTAGAAGAAAAAGATAAGCAAATCTTACAGGGATCAAACAAATAATAAAAATATGAAACTAATACACATAAATTTTTCAAAATATTTAAAAAAATTTAGAATATAAAAAAAAAAGTTGAATTAAAGTCATAAAACATAAATTTTATGAGATTTAGAAACTTTTTTTTCTAAGTTCTATCAATGTTAAATATATAATGCTGAGACCATTCAATAAATTTAAACAAGCTATTGATGACAAACTTGTGTAAAATGTTAAACAGCATAAACTTGAAAATTTGTATATGAATGTTATTTTCATGTGTTTCATAAAAGTATTATTATAGCAATAATACAATTGCCGTGGTGAGTTGAATTCACAAAACAAATAGATTTAATTAGCATTTTTCAAAATAAATAGACTGTCAATTTACTGGTCAATTTACTGGTCTTCACTCAGTATGGCTAATGTCAATACCTTAGTATACTGCCCAGTGTTTAATAACGTAATACTGCCCAGTGTTTATTAACTAAATCTTTTAGTAAATTTTTTAAGTAAATTGTAAATTTTCTTAAACCAATTTTAAAAAACTAAATATACAATTACATTCCAATAAGGGTAGCTATATAGCTTTTCGGTTCTTCAGACTGACATTCCAATAATAGTGATCACTTTTTAAGTTTTGAAAAAAAACAGACAAAAACATTCCAATAATGCTATAACAGTTTTCTTTTTGAAAAAGACTTTCTCAGTTTCTTGCAAAAAAATTAAACTGAGACCAGCATTTTTTTTAGCATAAGAAACATTACAATTTTTAAACACATTAAAATGTAATATACTTGCAAGATAACTTTAACTGCTTCATTTTATTAAAAAATGTTTTTTTTTTTTAATTCTTAGTCAAAATAAAACTTGCTGGCTTATTTTGACGCTTACTCAAAAAACCAGCCTTATAACTAAAACAAGAAAAAGTTTAAAACAAGTATAAATCTGTTCAATTTACAGTTAAATAAACATTAACGCATAAGTGTAGAATAAATTATTATATTATAACAATAAGTTACTTAATATATATAAACGTTAAAAGAAACATGCAATATTAGAAATTTGTTTTACATAGATTGTGCGATATTCAATTTATAAAATCTAAGTTGAAAATCAATCAAAATTAAATGAATATAATGAATCTAAACTAAAATAAATTTTTGATATTTGTTAAGCTGAGATCAAAAAAGTCATAACAAGAAACAAACTTATCTTTGAAATTCATATCATATTGAATAAACAAACCTGTTCAAGATCTGAATTCACATTATTAAGTCCAGCAACTATTTGATCTCTAAAGTTTGTTGGGTCATATTTTTCTTTCTCATCTAAATATAAACACTTTCATAACTTATGTGAGCTAGCAAAAAAGAACAAAGTTAAAAAAAACCACGACAACCAAAACATACATGTTTATAACTCATACGGTAATTAAAAATTACCCCTTTTTCTGGTTTTAATCCTCTGACCAGTTAATGTTGGTTTCGGTGTTTTTTGACTCATACAGTCTAAAATGAATACTTAACTTTTATTTACTTTACATTAGTTAATCACAACAATTAGTTTAAATTAGTTAATCACAAGACAATAGTCATTTTTTGGTGTTTGATCTACAGAAACATTAGCACTATTTTGTTATGTACTTTAAGTATGACTCATTATAAATTGACAAATTCTCAAATCTCAAATATTTCTACTCTTTTAAAACTATTATCTTTATTTTCATAGAGCGAAGAATTTATAAAAAAATACTTATGGTACTATTCTACATTAAAAAGAACATTATTAATAATATATACTACTACTGTTACTATAGATAAAAAAAATTTCTAAGCTTGTCAATAAATTCTAGACAAGAACCAAGAATTTAAATTAAGAACAATAAGTTTTAAATTTAAAAACTTTAGGATTAGTACTATACTTATCATTATCATTAATATTATAATAATATATATATTATTATACTAAAAATTATACTATTCTATTTATACTATTCTATTTGAGCATTCCTGATATTCTACTTTACTAATTGTTACAATCTTTTAATTGTTTTTATGTATTAAACTATACATTATTTGAAGTTATCAAATATTTTACATTTAGTTTTTAACCATTATTCTTTGAATGATTACTTATATTGAAAATTTTAACATATATACAAGTTATAAGGCTCTTTTTACTCTAAAATAATTACACATAAAACATTTATTTGACCATTTGCATTTATGAAGAGTCATTTTACAAATAATTTTGTTCATTAACCTAAAATAAAGGTGAACCTTTTAATCTGTAATCAACCCTCAAACTAAAATAAAAATAAACCAAAAGAAACTATGACTTCACCTTTCGTTCGGTTTTTTTTTAAATGCGTCTGAACTGACAGGCCTTGTTGGTTGATTTGTACCTTGTCCAAAGGTAGAGTGCGTGCGAGAAAAAATACGAAAATGGCGACTCTGTAAAAAAGACTGGACCTGAAAATATTAGTAATAACAACAAAACTTAAGCGATTAAATAATTCTTTTAAATATGATATATATGCTTTAAACTAATAAAAAAAATTTAACCCAGAGTTACGTTTTAAATGTTGAGTTTTTTAAAGTTAAATTAGATAAATGTATTTTTATTTATTTATTTGCGTTTATTTTATTTATTAATTTGCATTTTCACTTGATTAATACCTAATTAGTTAAAATGGCCGTATAACATATTGATAAAAATTGAATACTGAGACATGGGGATGCTTCATTCCCGACAAATTTTTGAAAATGATTACGTAACTTCCATAAAGCGGTAAATAAGGGGCAAAAAACCGTCCGTAAATTTTTTTAATTTTTAAAATGTCATCTAAAGATCTTGTAAAATAGCGTTTTTCACACTTTTATCAACTTAAAATTTTAATAACCTAAAAATTAATTAATTTTAGGTAATGTTACTTGATGTATATAATAAAAGTTATCATATAAGTATTTGTTCTTGGTGAGCTTAAGGAAGTTTGGGAAAAAAGTGGAGTAGCAATTTTATATGATAACTTTTTTATTCCTTACAAAACTGTTGGGGGAAAAGGTGAAAATAAAGAAAATGAGCAGTAAGGTCAAAATGTTAAAGCTGTAAAAGAAAAAAATGTCAGATTTTGTAATAAACTTGAACGTGCAGGATAAAACAGTTTTGTCAATTAAAGCTGAATGGAAGATAAAGTATCAAAAAAGGTAACTTTGCACTGATATTCGAAGCTTTTTTTTTTTAGACATAGACATATAATATAGAACGTGTAGCGGTTCTAATAAACGGATCTCATAACGGGTATATATTTAATTATATATTATGTCTTACCCATTCATGACAAAGGTTGTCGTACTGATCCAGAAAACTATTGGCCTATTTCACTTACTTCTGTCGTTTGTAAGATTATGGAAAATTTACTTTGCGACTTGACGTCTGACCATTTGTACACCCACAATTTATTATAATCAACATGGGTTTGTTCGAAATCGTTCGTGTCTTTAGAAGTCTTTTAAAGTCTTTAAAGTCTTTTTAAAGTCTTTAAGAACTAGTCTTTTAGAAGTGTTAATGATCGCTACTCTGCAATACTAATTCTTTTAGATTTCAATAAAGTTTTTGATTGTGTCTCACACATTCTTCTTTTCCTAAAAGTAAAGGGACACGGTTTCAGTGACATGATCCTTAATGGGAAAAAATATTTTTTGTGTAATAGAAAATAACGTGTTTTTTTTGTTAAATCCTCTTCTGATTGGATATATGCACTGAGTAGAGTTCCTCAGGGTTCGGTTATCGCTCCACTTTTTTTTTTTTTTTTTTTTATTAACAACATGCCTGAGTTTTTATCTAGTTTCTGTAACTTATTTTCTGATGACACTCAATTAATTGCAAATTAATTGAGTGTCATCAGACAAATTAATAAAGTCAAAAGTTCGTCTGATCTAGAACTAGTCCAAAAAGATATTGATCTCTTACTACATTGGTCTAAAATTTGGGGTAAGAAATTTAATATAAATAAATGCAAAGTAATAAGCTTTTAAGGTGGTTTCGATGTTTTAGACTACACTTTTTGTAAGTTGAACTTATCTAATATTCTTACTCCTTTTGAAAATGTCGATTTTGAAAAGTCACTAGAACTTTATTTCAACAATAAACTTAAGTGATCTGATCAAATAAGTAATGCAGTATTAAAAGCCGACCAGATGCTTGTTACTCTTAAAAAAACCTTCAAACCTTAGTCGCATTATTTATCCTGCTGTGATAAAAGTGGTAATAAGGTTTCAATTTGTTACTACTTGTCTAGTTTAAATCATGAGTTACACTACATTTATAGATTACGTTTTTTTGACATTTAAAAACTGATACCATAGATTTACGCGCTGCAACATTAACATTTAGATTTCGAACCATGAGGGCATCACTTTTTTCTAACTTTCTTCCTATAATATGCAACTATTATTAATTATTATTTTTTCTTACAATTTTACCTATTTATTTTAATGTTTTAAATAGGTATGATATTTTTAGGCACAAGTGCACTCAGCGGATTTATAGACTTGCTAACTCGTTGGACATTATTTTGTCATTTACAAGGATGACTAGAAGGTGAGTTATGGTCCTATCCCGCCTCCTGAGCAGTAAAAGTTTGTTCCTCCTACTAAATAAGCTTTCCATTCATTACTGATTTTAACCCAACGACATCATCAACAATCTGTTTCTATTATCACATCTACCAGGTCTACGTAACTGGACGCTTCTGTTGGTTGTGCGATTATTGTGTCACATAAACAATTAGCGCCAACCTTTTGAGCATTAATCAGTACTATATTTTCTGTGTGAGTAATTGTTAAACTTTAATTTGATAGTAACTAAAGAATCATTAGTTACACTTACTTTTTATTATTTATTAATGCCGATGTCATCTTAATGAACAAAGTTGATAACCATTTTCAAGTAAGCATTTTAACCACGATTAATTATAAATTATTAAAGAAACAGTTCCAGGAAAATTTTTTAAATTTTAACTTAGTTAATATAACGTTAATTAGTTACTTAACATAAAGTTATGTAAAGTTACGCTTTCAGTTAGATCAATCATGATTAACATAAGGTTGTGTAAAGTTACGATTTCAGTTAGGTCGATCATGTTCAAGGTCATTCAGGTTTAATAGAGGTTTTGGTGTCAACGCTAATTGAATCTTAAACACCAAAGGTTTCATATAAATACATGAACTTAAAGCAAGCAACTTTATTTTATAAGAGTTCAATTAATAAAACAACTATGCAAAATCTAAATAAAAATGAAAAAACCTAATACATATTAGTTCTCAATACTTAATTGAAAAAGATTGGATAGTATGAAATTTTGATAAATTCTTTATTTTTTTCGAACTTTACTGGAAAAGTGTATCATTACATTTTGAACGCCAACATTATGTCACTTATATATTAATCGACGAATAGAAACATAACAAGACGAAAGTTCTACAAATAATTACGCAAAGTTCGACTTTTTTACAAGCATTTTTGATAATAATAATTAAAAAAAAAAAAAATGAAGAAACTTATTTACAAACAACGTAATATTTCAAAAGTAATTAAATTAACAATAATAATTATAATAAAAACAATACAAAATTTACAAAATTAACTCATTTAATACGCCCAACAATTTATCACTTTATTATTTCGCATTTTTATTGGCGAGTAAAAGTACGACCACTAAAAATAAAAAAATAAAATATTTTTATAATTGAAGTTTCATTTGAAAAACAACTTAATAAAAAAACATACGTGATAGTTTTCTTTTCTACTGTTTTTACTTCAGGTCGAGCTCGGTTCAAAACTTTAATAAAATCTGTAGTCTTAGCACGCATGCGCGAATGAAGATATGCCTAAAATTAATGAATATATAGTACAAATTTAAAAAGATTCTGAAATTATTGAATCCTATTCAGAACCTATTCATTATTTTTAAATTAAATATTAAAAACAATACCCAAATTCATAATGTTGAAGTGAAGTACTTACTCTATTAAGAACTTGAAGTCAAGTGTGAAGGAAGTTAATGTATTATAAGAACTCAACCCTATACACCGCAAGACTCAAACTTTGAGATACACCATACCAACTAAGTAGCAGTGTTTTCAACCAAAACCTCGACTTGTCGAAAGAGAAGGCAAAACGTTTAGAGTAAACATATAAAACAACAATAGAATCTTCTCAAAAATAAGTTATTTGATTCCCTTTTTTTTTTAAGAAGGAAAACAATCTGGTTGTTTACTAATATTGACTTGTTATAATTTTTTAACTTAAACTATGACCCAACTAAACTCTTAATAGACCGATCATAATTTGAAAATTGTGTTACTTCACTATGTCTTTGCTTTATTCCTGTTTGTTATGCTGTTCACATAAAACAAGAGTTATGCAAACATTTGATCTTCCTCTAATCAATTAAACATACTGAACAGAAATGGAATATCTGCAGTTTAAAATCGCCTCTGTACTCTAAGGAATGTAACTAGGTTACACTAAGTACTGTTACTTTTGTGTGAAGCAGTAGAGATAAAAAAATTTATTTAACTCAAGCTTAATGGTATGCAAGATAAATGTTGTTGCTAAGCCTCTTGTGGACAAAAAAATGATATTTTTGCACACCGCTTTACATAAAACCTAAAGTAAGCTAACAACGGTATTTTGTTATTCTGATTACGATAACAATATCTCTGAAAAAAGTCATCTAACGATTGGTGTTTTTTTTTTAAACCAGTGTACTGGTGTCCCTAAATAAGTTCTGATTACATCACTGTAGATGAACTAAAAAATGTGCTAATATATTCCTGTTAATACGCCAAAAGTCGCAAAACAAGACTCTTTATATGGCCATGAAGTTGCACACTCTTTGACATTTCTCATGGCTTTATGCTAGTGCATTTTTGTTGAATTTTAATACTTTCTATGATAAAGTTTAACTTTGTTTACTTTGAGTTAACATAAAAAAAAAACTTTGTGGTAAATTTTGCAGTAAAGTTGAAGTTGATGCAAAAACTTTCACTTAGAGAGGCAAATTATATCAACAGCTGCAAAATATTAAAAGAACATTTTTCATAGACGTCAAAAAAAGAGCAAGTTTTTTTGTGATTCCTTAAAATATTCTTTTCAGATACTTAAAAATTCCTAAAATATAAAAATATCAAATATTTAAAAATACCTTTGAACACTTGATATGATAATGCAAATAGTTTCTGAAAGTATGAATCAAATTTATGGTGTTTTCACGGGCTTTTAGGTTTGTATGTCGCTTCTCCAACACTAAATTTGTTATAGAAAAAGTTAAGTAACAATAACTTTTTTGTTTGCATGTGTGTGTGTGTGTGTGGATATAGTAAAAATAATTTTTTTTTTTGCATGTATGTGTGCGTGTTTATGCGGAGCTGCTGTAAATGTAACTTTTACATTTTGTTTCCTAAGTACTTATTATAAGTTTGGGACTAACAATTGGTATCCTTTATAAATTGTTGGTTGTCAATTGGCTCATAATTGATATTTTTGAAATTGTTTTTTATATATTCTTTGGCAATAAGTTCTTGTTGTGCCATTTACCAACAAGTATTTCTATTAGAAAATCAATTTCTTGTTGGGAGTATTTTTGAGAGCATTTTATTTTTGCACAAGATAAAAATCCTTTAAATATGCCAGTGATAATATACAGTTAATTTATGAGTTAGGTTTAAGTTTAACATTAGTGCTTATTTTTGATGTATTTGAAATTCATAAGCTTTATGCATTATGT